>NC_044980.1:125496247-125747949 GCF_008728515.1 Papio anubis | reverse complement strand
CGGAGTCTCGCTCTGTCACCCAGGCTGGAGTGCAGTGGCCAGATCTCAGCTCACTGCAAGCTCCGCCTCCCGGGTTTACGCCATTCTCCTGCCTCAGCCTCCCGAGTAGCTGGGACTACAGGCGCCCGCCACCTCGCCCGGCTAGTTTTTTGTAATTTTTAGTAGAGACGGGGTTTCACCATGTTAGCCAGGATGGTCTCGATCTCCTGACCTCGTGATCCGCCCGTCTCGGCCTCCCAAAGTGCTGGGATTACAGGCTTGAGCCACCGCGCCCGGCCTCATTTTTTTTTTTTTTTTTTTTTTTTTTCTTTTTTTCTTTGCGTGTGTGTGTTTTTTGTTTTTTGTTTTTTGTTTTTTTTTTTGAGATAGGGTCTCATTCTGTTCCCCAGGCTGGAGTGTAGTGGTATGATCACAGCTCACTGCGGCCTTGACCTCCCAGGCTCAAGCAATCCTCCCACTTCAGCCTCCCTAGTAGCTGGGACTACAGGTGTGTGCCACCATGCCTGGCTAGTTTTTGTATTTTTTGTAGAAATGAGGTCTCATCATGTTGCCCAGGCTAGTCTCGAACTCCTGGGCTTAAGCCATCCTTCCACCTCAGCCTCCCAAAGTGGTGAGATTACAGGTGTGAGACACTGTGCCCAGCAGGAACATCTATGTTCAGTCTGCCATGATTAATGAGTACTCCATTAATTAATTAATTAATTTTTTATTTTTTTTGACAGGGTCTCACTCTGTCCCCCAGACTGGAGTACAGTGTTGCAGTCTCGGCTCACTGCAACCTCCGCCTCCCAGGCTCAAGTGATTCTCCTGCCTCAGCCTCCCGTGTAACTGGGATTACAGGCACGCGCCACTACTGTCTGGCTAATTTTTGTATTTTTAGTAGAGATGGGGTTTCACCATGTTGGCCAGGCTGGTCTTAAACTCTTGACCTCAAGTGATCCACCCACCTTAGCCTCCCAAAGTGTTAGGATTACAGGCGTGAGCCACTGCGTCCTGCCCATGACTAATTTAAAATTAAATAAGAAAGAATACAAGTTGCTATATGCTAAGAACCACTTGGAATAAAGACAATGAGTAATGTGTCTCATTTATAAATCTCCAGCTCCAGATATTTCTCTAACAAAAATTGTCGACAAAATCAAGAATGAAAAACCATAGAACTGCTGGGTAACTTTTTAGTATTTGGACACTGTGCTGTCTACCTGATAAACTGATTCCCTTCCTTAAGAAGTCCCGAGGGAGGCTGGTCCAAGTGCTGTGGTGTTTACAACTAACTGATCACAACCAGTTACAATTTTATTTGTTCCTTATCCACTCCCATTGTTTCACTTGGCTAGCCTAAAATTAAACTAAAATTAAATAAATAAATAAATAAATAGGCCGGGTGCGGTGGCTCACACCTGTAATTCCAGCACTTTGGGAGGCCGAGGCAGGTGGATCACAAGGTCAAGAGACTGAGACTATCCCGGCCAACATGGTGAAAATCCACCTGTACTAAAAATACAAAAATTAGCTGGGCGTGGGGGTGTGCGCCTGTAGTCCCAGGTATTCGGGAGGCTGAGGCAGGAGAATAGCTTGAACCCGGGAAGCAGAGGTTGCAGTGAGCTGAGATAGCAACACTGCACTCCAGCCTGGGCAACAGAGTGGGACTCCGTCTCAAAACAAACAAACAAACAAACAAAAAACACAAATAACAAACAAACAAACAGGCCAGGCATGGTGGCTCCCTCCTATAATCCCAGCACTTTGGGAGGCTGAGGCAGGTGGGTCACTTGAGGTCAGGAGTTCGAGACCAGCCTGGCCAAAATGGTGAAAACCCGTCTCTACTAAAAATAGAAAATTAGCTAGGCGTGTTGGCACACACCTGTAATCCCAGGTACTCGGGAGGCTGAGGCAGGAGAATCACTTGAACCTGGGAGGCAGAGGTGGCGGTGAGCTGAGATTGTGCCACTGCACTCCAGCCTGGGTGACAGAGCGAGACTCCATCTCAAAATAAAAAGAAAAAACAATAAACAAATAAATTTATACACCTAAAGGGAATAAACTTCAGTGAGCAATGTATATGTAGGGTATACATATAGATATGAACTGGAAATAAAATTGAGTCAATATTTTAAAAATTAGACTTTAGTGTTCATTAGCATTTTTTCCCTCTGTAAATTGCTTAAAATTATGGTTTGGATTGTGATAACCAGCTTTAAGATGGTTCCCAATGATAATCATTTCCAGTTACCTATGAACTTATATAGTCCCTTTCTACATGGAATCAGAACTAACCTGTGTGACCGATAGAATAGTACAAGAATGGCAGTGTGTGACTTCAGAGGTGAGGTCATAAGAGGCATTACAGCTTCTGCTTTGTCTTTTGAAACACTCACGACTTGTTCTATTGCCCAGGCTGGAGTGCAGTGGCATGATCATGGCTCACTGCAGCTTCAATCTCCCTAAGCCCAGGAGATCTTTTACCCTAACCTCTTATGTAGCTGGGATCATAGGCACACACCACCATGCCCGACTAATTTTTTTTTTTTTTTTTTGAGACGGAGTCTCGCTCTGTCACCCAGGCTGGAGTACAGTGGCCGGATCTCAGCTCACTGCAAGCTCCGCCTCCCGGGTTTACGCCATTCTCCTGCCTCAGCCTCCCGAGTAGCTGGGACTACAGGCGCCCGCCACCACGCCCGGCTAATTTTTTGTATTTTTAGTAGAGACGGGGTTTCACCGTGTTAGCCCGGATGGTCTTGATCTCCTGACCTCGTGATCCGCCCATCTTGTCCTCCCAAAGTGCTGGGATTACAGGCTGGAGCCACCGCGCCCGGCCTTTTTTTTCTTTTTTGAGACAGAGTTTTGCTCTTGTTGCCCAGGCTGGAGTATAATGGCACGATCTTGGCTCGTTGCAACCTCTGCCTCCTGGGTTCAAACACTTCTCCTTCCTCAGCCTCCCACGTAGCCGGGATTACAGACATGTGCCACCATGCGTGGCTAATTTTGTATTTTTAGTAGAGATGGGGTTTAACCATGTTGGTGAGGCTGGTCTTGAACTCCTGATCTCAGGTGATCTGCCCACCTCGGCCTCCAAAGTGCTGGGATTACAGGTGTGAACCACCGTGCCTGGCCTAATTTTTTTTTTTTTTTTTTAAATAGCAATAGTGTCTTGCTATATTGCTCAGGCTGCTTGGGAACTCTTGGGCTCAAGGGATCCTTCTGCACTGGCCTCCCAAAGTGCTGCGATTACAGGTGTTCGCCAACATGCCTGGCCCACCAGAATAAATCTTAGAATATTCTGATCACCATGAAAAGAAAACCTAGCAAGGCGTGGTGGCTCACGCCTGTAATTGCAGCACTTTAGGAGGCCAAGGCGGGCAGATCACCTGACCAACATGGAGAAACCCTGTCTCTACTAAAAAATACAAAAATTAGCCGGGCATGGTGGTGGATGCCTGTAATCCCAGCTACTCAGGAGGCTGAAGCAGGAGAATCGCTTGAACCCAGAAGGCAGAGGTTGCAGTGAGCTGAGATTGCACCACTGCACTCTAGCCTGGGCAACAAGAGCAAAACTCTGTTTCAAAACAAAAACAACAATAAAAAAAAAACCCCTGTACCCATTAGCAGTCACTACCCATTTCCAGTGTCCACCCCCCAACCACTCAGCCATAGGCAACCACTAATCTACTTTCTGTCTCTATAGATTTGCCTATTGTGGACATTTCATACAAATGGAATCATAAAATGTATTTTCCTTTGTGACTGGCTTTTTTTCACTCAGCATAATGTTTTCAAGGTTTGTTCATATTGCAGCATATATCAGTAATTCATTTCTTTTTATTACCAAATAATATTTCATATGTACATACCAATTTCATTTATGGATTCACCAGTTGAAGGACATTTGGGTTGTTTTCTATGTTTTGGTTATTATGAATAATGCCATAGTTAACATTCGTGTACAGGTTTTTGTGTGAATATATGTTTTGAATTTTCTTAGGTATACCCAGGAGTGGAATTTCTGGATCAAGTGTTTTGAGGAACTAACTGACTGTTTTCCAAAGCAGCTATACCATTTTACACTGTAAACCCACTAGCAATCTATAAGTGTTCCAATTTCTTCACATCTTCACAACTACTATAGTTTGGATGCTTGAATCTCCAAGCCTCATATTGAAATTTGATCCCCAGTGTTGGAGGTAGGGCCTACTGGAAGGTGTTTGGGTCATAGGGGTGAATCCCTCATGAAAAGTTAATTACCTCCCTGGTCAGGGAGTGAGTGAGTTCTTACTCTATTAGTTTACACAAGAGCTAGTTTCTAAAAGAGCCTGGCACCTCCCCTGCTCCCTTGCTTCCTCTCTTAACATGTGATCTCTGCACACATTGGTTCCCCTTTGCCTTCTGTCATGAATGGAAACAGCCTTTGGACCCCACCAAAAGCCTAAGAGATGCCAGCACCATGCCTCCTGTGCAGCCTGTAAAACTGTGAGCAAAATAAACCTCTTTTCTTTATAAAGTGCCTAGCCTCAGGTATTCCTTTATAGCAATACAAACAGACTAAGACACCAGCACTATAATCAAAATCAAGTATCTATCATTTTGATTATACATCTTAGGGGGTATGAAGTGATACCTCACTGTTTTGATATGTGTTTCTCTGATGGTAAATAACACTGAGTATCTTCTTATGTGCTTAGTGGTCATTCGTATTTGTATATCTTCTTTGGAAAGATGCCTATTGAGGGCCAGGCACTATGGCTCACCCCTATAATCCTAGCAGTTTAGCAGGCCAAGGTGAGAGTATCACTTGAGGTCAGGAGTTTGAGACCATCCTGGCCAATGTGGTGAAAACTCATCTCTACTAAAAATATAAAAATTATCCAGTCATGGTGGTGCACGCCTGTAATCACAGCCACTCGGGAGGCTGAGGCACAAGAATCACTTGAACCCAGGAGGTGGAGGCTGCAGTGAGCCAAGATCATGCCACTGCACCCCACCCTGGGTAACAGAGTGAGAAGACTCTGTCTCAAAAAAAAAAAAAAAAAAAAAAAGCAAGGAAGAAAGAAAAGATGTCTATTGAGATCCTCTGATCATTTTTTATTTATTTTCATTTTTATTTTTTGAGATGGAGTCCTGCTCTGTCGCCCAGGCTGGAGTACAGTGGCATGATCTCAGCTCACTACAACCTACACCTCCTGGGTTCAAGCGATTTCCTGCCTCAGCCTCCCAAGTAGCTGGGATTACAGGTGTGCACCACCACACCTAACTAATTTGTGTATTTTTAGTAGAGACGGGGTTTTGCCATGTTGGCCAGGCTGGTCTTGAACTCCTGACCTCAGGTGATCCACCCACCTTGGCCTCCCAAAGTGCTGGTGGCCCTTGGCCCTTTGATCTTTTTTTTTTTTTTTTTGAGATGGAGACTTGCTCTGTCACCCAGACTGGAGTACAATGGCACAGTCTTGGCTCACTGCAACCTCCACTGCCTGGGTTCAAGTGATTTTCCTGCCTCAGCCTCCTGAGTAGCTGGGACTACAGGTGTAACACCACACCTGGCTAATTTTTGTGTTTTTAGTAGAGAGGGGTTTCATTATGTTGACCAGGCTGGTCTCGAACTCCTGACCTCATGATCTGCTGGCCTCGGCTTCCCAAAGAGCTGGGATTACAGGCGTGAGCCACCGCGCCTGGTCCCTTTGACCATTTTTTAAAAACTGGATTGTTGGGGGCCAGGCGCAGTGGCTCACGCCTGTAATCCCAGCACTTTGGGAGGTCAAGGTGGGTGGATCATGAGGTCAGGAGATCGAGACCATCCTGGTTAACATGGTGAAACCCTGTCTCTACTAAAAATACAAAAATTAGCCAGGCGTGGTGGCAGGCATCTGTAGTCCCAGCTACTGGGGAGGCTGAGGCAGAAGAATGGCGTGAACCTGGGAGGCGGAGCTTGCAGTGAGCTGAGATCACACCACTACATTCCAGCCTGGGTGACAGAGAAAGACTCTTTCTCCAAAAAAAAAAAAAAAAAGAGTTCTTGTTGAATATCAACTACTTATAAATGTGGGGTGTTTATTTCTGGACTCTTTTATCCTTTTTATCTGTATGTCTTTGCCTCTTAAAAAGGTGATGGATGTTAGCAACACTGTTCAGTTGTTATTTATTCAATGAGCAATGTTAAATTGGAAATGACTGAAGAATTAGCTTCAAAGAGTAGTCTCTATGTAATGAGTACATGTGAGAATTTTTTTTTTTTTTTTGAGACGGTATCTCGCTCTGTTGCCCAGGCTGGAGTGCAGTGGCGCCATCTCGGCTCACTGCAAGCTCCACCTCCCGGGTTTATGCCATTCTCCTGCCTCAGCCTCCCGAGTGGCTGGGACTATAGGCGCCTGCCACCTTGCCCAGCTAGTTTTTTGTATTTTTTAGTAGAGACGGGGTTTCACTATGTTAGCCAGGATGGTCTCAATCTCCTGACCTCGTGATCCGCCCATCTTGGCCTCCCAAAGTGCTGGGATTACAGGCTTGAGCCACTGCACCCGGCCGCAAGAATATTTTCAAAGAAGTTGAAATTCAGTAAACCTGAAGTGGAATCCGCTAAGATGTGTTATGATTTATGGGGTTACCAATATTTGTGGAACAGAAGAAACTTAGCTGGGCAGATTCACGAAGCTTGTGACAATGTAAGATGTTTAAAGCCTTGTAGGGGGCTGGGTACGGTGGCTCATGCCTGTAA
The DNA here is from genome assembly GCF_008728515.1 of Papio anubis. NCBI lineage: Eukaryota > Metazoa > Chordata > Mammalia > Primates > Cercopithecidae > Papio > Papio anubis. The sequence continues at coordinate 125,741,246 of NC_044980.1, read as the reverse complement.
TCCCAGCACTTTGGGAGGTCAAGGCACATGGATCACGAGGTCAGGAGATCGAGACCATCCTGGCCAACATGGTGAAATCCTGTCTCTACTGAAAATACAAAAATTAGCTGGGCGTGGTGGCGTGCGTCTGTAGTCCCAGCTACTCAGCCAGGGTGACAGAGCAAGACACCATCTCAACAACAACAACAAAAAAACCATCGCAGGAAATATTTGAATTTATCATGTGTATTGAGCCAATAGTGTCAACAGTGAACTTTATTTGCTCTTCTGGGCTTAATCATTATGAATTCCAGGATTTTTTTCAGTAATGAAGCTGAATATCCTGACTTGATCTACCATATAGCAGTTTGATGGCTTAGCAGTTGTAACTTATTATTTTATTTAAGCTCAGGGCTGAGAAGGAATTTTTTTATTTTTATTTTTTGAGATGGAGTTTCGCTTTTGTTGCCTAGGCTGGAGTGCAATGGCACGATCTCGGCTCATCGCAACCTCCACCACCTGGGTTCAAGCAATTCTCCTGCCTCAGCCTCCTGAGTAGCTGGGAGAACAGACATGCACCACCACGCCCAGCTAATTTTTTGTATTTTTAATAGAGATGGGGTTTCTCCACGTTGGTCAGGCTGGTCTTGAACTCCCGACCTCAGGTGATCTGCCCGCCTCAGCCTCCCAAAGTATTGCGATTACAGGCGTGAGCTACTGTGCCTGGCCAAGAAGGAAATGTGAGCCCGGGAGGCGGAGCTTGCAGTGAGCCGAGATGGCGCCACTGCACTCCAGCCTGGGCGACAGAGTGAGACTCCATCTCAAAAAACAATAATAATAATAATAATTCCTCATTACTTCCCTACTCCCAACCCCTAGAAACTGCCATTCTACTTTCTGTCTTTGTGAATTAGACTGCTCTTGGTACCTTATGCAAGTGGAATCATATAGTATTTGTCTTTTTTGATTGTCTTATTTCATCTTGCATAATATCCTCAAGGTACATCCATGTTTTAGCACTTGTCCTTCCTTTTTTTCTTTTTTTTTTTTGAGGCAGAGTCTCACTCTGTTGCCCAGGCTGGAGTGCAGTGACACAATCTCGGCTCACTGCAAAGTCCACCTCCTAGGTTCAAGGGATTCTTCTGCCTCAGGCACCCAAGTAGCTGAGATTATAGTATGTGCTAACACACCTGGCTAATTTTTGTATTTTTAGTAGAGACGGGGTTTCACCATGTTGGCCAGGGTGGTCTCAAACTCCTGACCTCAAGTAATCTGCTGGCCTCAGCCTCCCAAAGTGCTGGGATTACAGGCATGAGCCACTGTGCCCAGCTGTTCCTCCTTTTTGAGTTTGAATATTTCATTGTATGTATATACCACATTTTGCTTATCCATTCATTCATTGTTGAACAGTCAGTTGCTTTTACCTTTGGCTATGCTGAATAATGCTGTGAGATGGAAATTCTTATGAATGAGAATTGCCCTCAACCAGTTTTATTGAATACTAAGTGGTTTTAGAGGTTAACTTTTGCTGAAGATGTGATAATGTTTCTTAATAAGTTCAACCTAAAATTACCAGTTAAAATGGTATTGATATGTGAAACTCTTACTGTGATAAAGTTGTTTTGGGCAATACATAATGTTATTTGAATCACAAGAAATGTCAAGTTGATTTACACACTTCCTATGGTGTCAATTTTTTTTTTTTTTTTTTTTTTTTGAGACAGAGTCTTACTCTGTTACCCAGGCTGGAGTGCAGTGGCACGATCTCGGCTCACTGCACCCTCCGCCTCCCAAGTTCAAGTGATTCTCCTACCTCAGTCTCCAGAGTAGCTGGGACTACAGGTAAGCGCCACCAGCCCTGGCTAATTTTTGTATTTTCAGAAGAGACAGGGTTTCACCATGTTGGCCAGGCTGGTCTGGAACTCCTGACCTCAAGTGATCTGCCCGCATTGGTCTACCAAAGTACTGGGATTACAGGTGTAAGCCACCGTCCCCGGCCTGGTGTCAAAGTGAAAACAAGACCTCAGATGTCTGTTATTGCACAAATTTGCAGCATACATATTTTCTGTGATTTGAACTACTGTGTTTGCAGCATGTTTTTGGCTCTCACATATAAAGTAAATTTCCATATTCCTTTTTATTTTTTTGAGATGGAGTCTCACTCTGTCACCAGGCTGGAGTGCAGTGGCATGATCTCGGCTCACTGCAACCTCTGCCTCCCGGGTTCAAGTGATTCCCCTGCCTCAGCCTCCCGAGCAGCTGGCACTACAGGCACACACCACCTCGCCCAGCTAATGTTTGTATGTTGAGTAGAGATGGGGTTTCACCATGTTGGCCAGACTGGTCTCCATCTGTTGGCCTCATGATGTGCCCACCTCAGCCTCCCAAAGTGCTGGGATTACAGGTGTGAGCCACTGCTCCCAGCTGGAAATTTCCATATTTCAAAATCAGTTTAAATGTACAATTGAGGATCTCCCATCTAATCTTCAATTGGAGGTGATTACTTTTCAATGTATATGCTCAAAGACATATATTAAGAGAAGAGTCTAATATGATTTATTTATTTGAGAGAGTTTCGCTCTGTCACCCAGGCTGGAGTGCAGTGACGCCATCTTAGCTCACTGCAACCTCCACTTCCTTGGTTCAAGCAATTGTCCTGCCTCAGCCTCCTGAGTAGCTGGAATTACAGGTGAGCACCACCATGCCTGGCTAATTTTTGTATTTTTAGTAGAGACGACATTTCACCATGTTTGCCAGGCTGGTCTCGAACTCCTGACTTGTGAACTCCTGTGATCTCCCTGCCTTGGCCTCCCAAATTCCTGGTATGACAGGCATGAACCACTGGGTCCAGTCTATAGTAGAATTTTATAAATTTCTCTCCAGCAATGATTATTCTAAAATAATATCACATGACAGTGGATTGATATCATATTTAGCAGTACCTATCCGTGTGAAAAGATATTTTCTTTTTCTTTTCTTTTTTTTTTTTTTTTGAGACAGAGACTCATTCTGTAGCCCAGGTTGGAGTGCAATGGTGTGATCAATCTCTGCTCACTGTAACCTCTGCCTCGCAGGCTCAAGCTATTCTCCTACCTCAGCCTCCCAAGTAGCTGGGATTACAGGCATGCACGTCCACACCCAGCTAATTTTTGTGTTTTTAGTAGAGACAGGGTTTCACCATGTTGGCCAGGCTGCTCTCAAACTTCTGACCTCAAGTAATCCTCCTGCCTCAGCCTCCAAAAGTGCTGAGTTTACAGGCGTGAGTCACTGCATCTAGCCAAAATTGCTTTATTCTTGTTAACAGGCCTGAAAACTTAACTACTATATTTTAAATTTTATCAATAAGCCGGGCGTGATGGCTCAACCCTGTAATCCCAGCTCTTAAGGAGGCAGAGGCAGGAGGACAGCTTGAGCCCAGGAGTTTGAAACCTGCCTGGGCAATACAGTGAGACTCTGTTTTCCATACATACACCCAGAAAGTGTAAATGTTATCAATAAAATATTCATGGAAACTTTTATATTATTATATAAGTACCTAGATAAAATCCTTGATTTAACCGGGCATGGTGGCTCACACCTGGAATCCCAGCACTTTCAGAGGCCAAGGTGGGTAGGTCTCTTGAGGTTGGGAGTTCAAGACCAGCCTGGCCAACTTGATTAAACCCTGTCTATACTAAAAATACAAAAATTAGCTGGGTGTGGTGGTGGGTGCCTGTAATCCCAGCTACTCAGGTGGCTGAGGCAGGAGAATCGTTTGAACCTGGGAGACGGAGGCTGCAGTGACCCGAGATCGCACCATTGCACTCCAGCCTGGGCAATAGAGTGAGATCCCGTCTCAAAAAAAAAGAAAAAAATCTTTGATTTTGCCACTTGATCTGCAAAGCCTAAAATATTTTACTATCTGTTTCTTACATAAAAAGTTTGCTAGGCCGGGCATGGTGGCTCACGCCTGTAATCCCAGCACTTTGGGAGATCGAGGCTGGTGGATCACTTGAGGTCAGGAGTTGGAGACCATCCTCGCCAACATGGTGAAACCCTGTATCTACTAAAAATACAAAAAAACTAGCTGGGCATGGTGGTATGTGCCTGCAATCCCAGCTACTCGGGAGGCCAAGGCAGAAGATTTCAGCAGAGGTTTCAGCAAGCTGAGATCGTGCCACTGAACTCCAGCCTGGGCAACAGAGCAAGAGTCCTTCTCAAAAAAAAAAAAAGAAAGAAAAGGAATTTAGGGGAGTCCATCTATAAAATTGAGTAAAAGCAAGTTTGTTAGAGAAGTAAAGAAACAAAAGAATGGCACTCCATAGACAGAATGGTGACATGGGCCGCTTGACTAAGTATACTTATAGTTATTTCTTGATCATATGCTAAATAAGGGGTGGATTATTCATGAGTTTTCCAGGAAAGGTGCAGGGATTTTCCATAACTAAGTGTTTCTCCCCACTTTAGACCATGTAGGGTAACTTCTGGACATTGTTATGGCATTTGTAAACTATCATTGTGCTGGTGGGAGTGTCTTTTAGCATGCTAATGATTTATGATTAAGGAATAATGAGCAGTGACGATGACCAGAGGTCACTTTCATCACCATCTTGGTTTTTGTGGGTTTTAGCCAGCTTCTTTACTGCAAACTGTTTTATCAGCAAGGTCTACCTGAGGTTGAGTAATTTATAAAGATAAGAGGTTTAATCGGCTCACAGTTATGCAGGCTGTACAAGAAGCATGATGCTGGCATCTTCTCAGCTTCTGGGGAGGCCTCAGGAAACTTACAATCATGGCAGAATGTGAAGAGGGACCACACACATCATGAGGCCAGAGTAGGAGCAAGAGAGCATAATGGGGGAGGTGCCACACACTTCTGTTTTTTTTTTTTTTCAGGCAGAGTCTCACTCTGTTGCTCAGGCTGGAATGCAGTGGCGTGATCTTGGCTCACTGCAACCTCCGCCTCTTGAGTTCAAGTAATTCTCCTGCCTCAGCCTCCCAAGTAACTGAGACTACAGGTGCACACCACCACACCTGGCTAATTTTTGTATTTTTGTAGAGATGGGGTTTTGCCATGTTGGCCAAGCTGGTCTCAAATTCCTGACCTCAAGTGATCTGCCCGCCTTGGCCTCCCAAAGTGCTAGGATTACAGGCATGAGCCACCATGCCTGGCTGTGCCACACACTTGTTACTCAACCAGATCTTGTGAGAACTCACTATCATGAGACCAGAACTAAGAGGATAGTGCTAAACTATTCATGAAAAACACTTCCATGATCCAATCACCTCACATCATGCCCCACCTCCAACACTGGGAATTACAATTTTACTTGAGATTTCAGTGGTAATACCCAGATCCAAACCATATCAATGTTTTAAAGGACATCTAACTGCTCAGCTTTTCAATAGATGACTTCAAGTGACTTTATGCTCTGTGGTAGGCAGAATAATTCTTCCCCAAAGATGTTCATGTACTAATCCTCAGAACCTGTGAACCTGTGAATATACTAATATGCTTTTTTTTTTTTTTTTTGAGACAGGCTCTCTCCCTGTCACCCAGCGGCAGGATCATGGCTCACTGTAGCCTCCACCTCCCAGGCTCAATTTATCCTTCTACCTCAGCTTCCCAAGTACCTGGGATTGCAGGCATGCACCACCACACCTGGATAATTTTTCAATTTTTTAAGAGATGGGGTCTCACTATGTTGCTCAGGCTGGTCTTAAACTCCCAGGCTCAAGTGATCCTCTTGCCTAAGCCTCCCAAAGTGCTGGGATTACATGCGTGAGCCACCCCACCCAACCTAATATGCTATTTTATCATTTATTTTATTGTATTTTGAGATGGAGTTTCACTCTTATTACTCAGGCTGGAGTGCAATGGTGCAATCTCAGTTAACTGCAACCTCTGCCTCCCAGATTCAAGCAATTCTCCTGCCTCAGCCTCCTAAGTAGTTGGGATTACAGGCACCTGCCACCATGCCACCATGCCCTGCTAATTTTTGTATTTTTAGTAGAGATGGAGTTTCGCCACATTGGCCAGCCTGGTCTTGAATTCCTGACCTCGTGATCCACCTGCCTTGGCCTCCCAAATTGCTGGGATTACAGGCATGAGCCACCACGCCTGGCCCTAATATGCTATTTTATATGGTATGGGGGATTGAGGTGGCAGATGAAATTAAGGTTGTTTATTTAGGACCTTAAAACAAGTATATGAGATTCTGAATGATCTGAGTTGGCCCAAAATAATAAGAAATGTCCTTTACTTTTATATAACACATATATAGTGTGTGTATATATATATATATTTTAATATTTTTATTTTTTTATTTTTTGAGATGGAGTCTCGCTCTGTCACCCAGGCTGGAGTGCAGTGACGTGATCTCTGCTCACTGCAAGCTCTGCCTCCCGGGTTCACGCCATTCTTCTGCCTCAGCCTCCCAAGTAGCTGGGACTACAGGCGCCCACCACCACGCCCGGCTAATTTTTTGTATTTTTAGTAGAAACAAGGTTTCACCGTATTAGCCAGGATGGCCTTGATCTCCTGACCTCATGATCCGCCCGCCTCAGCCTCCCAAAGTGCTGAGATTACAGGTGTGAGCCACCGCGCCCGGCCAAATATACATTTATATATATATATAATAAATAATGGAGATGGAATAGAAAGTCAAAGTGATGTGATTTTAAAAGAACACAACCAGCCATTGCTGGCTTGGAGATGGAGGAAAAGGTCACAAGCCAATGAATGAGGGCAGCCTCTAGAAGCTGGAAAAGGGAAGGACTCTCTCCCTTACTGCCTCTAGAAAGCAACAGTCTTGCCAATACATCGTCTTAATCCAGTGAGACTCGTGTCAGACTTCTATTGACACAATTGTAAGATAACACATTTGTGGTGTTTGAAGCCCCTAAATTTGTGGTAATTCATTACCGCAGCAGTAGAAAACTAATACACTATCCCAGACTCTAAAACCCTTTCCTGGCCTGTGCTCTGGTTCATGCCTATAATTCCAGCACTTTGGGAGGCCGAGGCAGGCAGATTACCTGAGGTCAGGAGTTCGAGACCAGTCTGGTGAAACCCCGTCTCTACTAAAAATACAAAAATGAGCTGGGCATGGTGGTGGGCGCCTGTAATTCCAGCTACTCGGGATGCTGAGGCTGGAGCATCAGTTGAACCTGGGAGGCGGAGGTTGCAGTGAGCCGAGAGATCTCGCCACTGCACTCCAGCCTGGGTGACAAGAGCAGAACTCTGTCTCAAACTATGTCCACAAATCCCAATGTATCATGATTCCTACCAAGTTGTAATCAAGTCCCTTGAATTGAAAAACTCTCTTAAATCAGACCCCCAAACCTTATACATATTCCAACTTTGCTTTCCCCCTTAAAGGTGTTACTGAGACTGTGTTAAGGTAGTGATCTTTTTTACTGAAGTGAACAATAACTCAGTTTTGCTTTTTTTTTTTTTTTTCTTGAGACAGTCTCGTTCTGTAGCCCAGGCTGAGTGCAATGGTGCAGTCTTGGCTCACTGAAACTTCCACCTCTCGGGTTCAAGCAATTCTCCTGCCTCAGCCTCCCAAGTAGCTGGGATTACAGGCATCCACCACCACGCCCGGCTAAGTTTTTTGTATTTTTAGTAGAGACAGGGTTTCGCCAATGGGTTGTCTTGGTGGTATTTTGGGGGAGCTAGTATCTGACAATTGTCTTATCTATGTGCTTAGAACAGTACTTGCTATGTAGTAGATGTTTAATAAATATTTGATAAATAATGAATAAATTATCTGAGTTTCTAAAATAATATGGAATAATGTTTATGTAGCTGTAGTTGTGACTTGGTAGCTCCTATATCTAGATGTGATTTTCAGAAAATATTGGTGGAGATCATTTAAGGCTGAAATGAAACCTTGTACATGGATATTTATAGTAGCTTTATTCATAATTTTTATTTTATTTTATTTTTTTTTTTTGGACTTCTACAATGACTTCTAATTGTTTTTTTGTTAATGGAAACCACCCAAATGTTCTTCAACTGATTAATGGCTAAACAAGCTATGTTATATCCACATAACGGAATACTATTCAGTGATTAAAAAAAAAAAGAAAGAAATAAAGTACTGATATATGAAAATAACAATGGATAAATTTCACAAGCATTATACCAAGTGAAAGAAGCCAGACTTGAAAGGCTATATACTGTATGATTCCATTTGTTTGATATTGTGGAAAAGGTAATGGTATAAGAACAAAAAGTAGATCTATGTTTTTGAGGAACTGGGGTTGAAATGAAGGGTTCATTACCAAGGGGCAAGAGGGAATATTTTGTGGTGATTGAAATGTTCTATATCATTTGTCAGAACTCATAAAACTGTACATTACATGCTTTTTTTTTTTTTTTGAGACAGATGCTCACTCTGTTGCCCAGGCTGGAGTGCAGTGGTAAGATCTTGGCTCACTGCAACCTCCACTCACCAGGTTAAAGTGATTCTCCTGCCTCAGCCTCCCGAGTAGCTGGGATCACAGGTATGTACCACCATGCCTGTCTAAGTTTTGTATTTTTAGTAGAGAATGGGTTTCACCATGTTGGCCAGGCTGGTCTCAAACTCCTGACCTCAAGTGATCTGCCCACCTCTGCCTCCCAAAGTGCTGGGATTACAGGGATGAGCCACCATGCCCAGCCAAGGATGAATTTTATGATATGTAAATTATACCTCCAAAAACCTAACTTAAAAACAGTACTCTACTAAGTATTACTACTCTAACAATATACATTAAATCCTTTTTTTTTTTTTTTTGAGACAGAGTCTTGCTCTGTTGCCCAGGCTGGACTGTAAATGGCACAATCTTGACTCACTGCAACATCCGCCTCCTGGGTTCAAGCAGTTCTGCTGTCTCAGCCTCTCCAGTAGCTGGGATTATAGGCGTGCGCCACCATGCCCAGCTAATTTTTGTATTTTAGTAGACACAGGATTTCGCAATGTTGCCCAGGCTGGTCTCGAACTCCTGACCTCAGGTGATCCACCCTGCCTTGGCCTCCCAAAGTGCTGGGATTGCAGGCATGAGCCACCGTCCACAGCCTAAATACTTTGTTAAAATCTTGCATGCTAGTAAAACAATCATATTTTGCTTTGAGATTTTCATTTCTCTTTCAGTTTTATGGTAGGTTATTTTCTGCAATTTCTCCATTCTGCACAGTAGTCTTACACTGTTCTGGAACAATGAAGTTAGAGACAGAACATTCACTTTGTTAAAACAGATGCAGCTTCTTAAACGAAATGATACAGTATTAAAATACTAAAAATTTAGAAATAATTTTAGGAACTTTTTCTTTTATTTGCTGAAACAGAGAAAACTTTTTTTTTTTTTGAGATGGAGTTTCGCTCTTGCTGCCAAGGTTGGAGTGCAATGGCATGGTTTCGGCTCACCACAACCTCCGTCTCCTGGGTTCAAGCGATTCTCTTGCCTCAGCCTCCTGAGTAGCTGGGGTTATAGGCATTGGCCACCACGCCCGGCTAATTTTTGTATTTTTTAGTAGAAATTGGGTTTCTCCATGTTGGTCAGGTTGGTCTTGAACTCCCAACCTCAGGTGATCTGCCTGCCTTGGCCTCCCAAAGCGCTTGGATTACAAGCATGAGCCATCACACCTGGCCAGAAGCTTCTTATTTGCAGAATAATGCCAAATAAAAGGCTACACTGGCCATTCCTCCCTTTTTGGTTTTTAAATAAGGTTTCATTTTGTATTGAAAAAGTAAACTATCCTTTACAGAACAAAAGCATATCATTATTTGCGTTAGCCAAATAACATTTACTTCAAAATAAGCAAGGAAACTTACTTATAAAGTTTGTTGGGCTGGGCGCCGTGGCTCAAGCCTGTAATCCCAGCACTTTGGGAGGCCGAGACGGGCAGATCACGAGGTCAGGAGATCGAGACCATCCTGGCTAACACGGTGAAACCCCGCCTCTACTAAAAAATACAAAAAACTAGCCGGGCAAGGTGGCAGGCGCCTGTAGTCCCAGCTACTCGGGAGGCTGAGAAAGGAGAATGGCGTAAACCCGGGAGGAGGAGCTTGCAGTGAGCTGAGATCCGGCCACTGCACTCCAGCCTGGGCGACAGAGCGAGACTCCGTCTCAAAAAAAAAAAAAAAAAAGTTTGTTATATATTTTCAATTTGCACCTTAATACTCATCTTTAATCAAAATTATTATGGTGTGGCCAGGCGGGGTGGCTCACGCCTGTAATCCCAGCACTTTGGGAGTCTGAGGCGGGCAGATCACAAGGTCAGGAGATTCAGGTCATCCTAGCTAACAGAGTGAAACACCATCTCTACTAAAAATACAAAAAATTAGTTGGGTGTGGTGGCAGGCGCCTGTAGTCCCAGCTACTCAGGAGGCTGAGGCAGGAGAATGGTGTGAACCTGGGAGGCGGAGCTTGCAGTGAGCCACTGCAGTCCAGCCTGGGTAATAGAGCGAGACTCCATCTCAAAAAAAAAAGTTATTATGGTGTAAAGTGACAAATACTCTTTTCTTTTCACTCTCCATCCCCTCAACCCCCCAACCTATACAGCCTTGTAAATCTTCTTAAGCAGAATTTGAAAGTAAATAAAATAGGCACAATTTCTGTGTAGGATAATTTGGTAATATCTATCAAAATTAAAAATCCTTTTGATCTAAAGATTCCAGGGTAAGGATTTCTCATATAGGTATAATTTGCTCATTATATGAGGCTGTTTTTCATTTTTAATTATTTTAACTTTTTGAGACAGGGTCTTGCTCTGTCACTGAGACTAGAGTGCAGTGGTGGTGGGATTAGGGCTTATTGCAGCCTTCACCTCCTGGGTACAAACGATTCTCCCACCTCAGCCTCTCTAGTAGTTAGGACCACAAGCCTGTGCCACCACAAATGGCTAATTTTTTATTTTTTGTAGAGATGGGGTCTCACTATGTTGCCTTGTCTTATATGAGGTTATTCATTGCAGCTTAGCATGTAATAGTAATGGCTTGGCAACAAGCTGAATATCCACCTGTAGGAGATTGGTTAAATAAATTAGGATATTTGCATAAGTGGAATATTATTCTGCCTCCAGGAAGAAAAAGGTAGTTCATTATATACTGATACAGCAGAATGTCCAAGACATTTTTCTTTTCTTTTTTTTTTTTTTTTTTTTTGAGACAGGGTCTCACTCTGTCACCCAGGCTGAATGGCACGCTCTCGGCTCACTGCAGCATCGACCTCCTGGGCTCAGGTGATCCTCCCACCTCAGCCTCCAGAGTAGCTGGGACTATAGGCACGCACCACCACATCCAGCTAATTTTTTTATTTTTCGTAGGGATGGGGTTTTGCCATGTTGCCGGGGTTGCTCTCAAATTCCTGGTCTCTTGGCCGGGCACGGTGGCTCAAGCCTGTAATCCCAGCACTTTGGGAGGCCGAGACGGGTGGATCACGAGGTCAGGAGATCGAGACCATCCTGGTGAACACAGTGAAACCCCGTCTCTACTAAAACTACAAAAAACAAGCCGGGCGAGGTGGCCGGCGCCTGTAGTCCCAGCTACTCGGGAGGCTGAGGCAGGAGAATGGCGTGAACCCGGGAGGCGGAGCTTGCAGTGAGCTGAGATCCGGCCACTGCACTCCAGCCTGGGCGACAGAGCAAGACTCCGTCTCAAAAAAAAAAAAAAAAAATTCCTGGTCTCAAGCGATCAGTCCCCCTCGGCCTCCCAAAGTGTTGGGATTATAGGCCTGAGCCACTGTGCCCAGCCTATCCAAGATATTTGAAGTGAGAAAAAAAGGACTGAACAGCGTATATAGTGTGTTACCTTTTGTGTAAAAAGAAGTATCCCTATATTTTAATGTATTACTTACAAATATGTAAGGAAGGGTACATTATACAGTGCAAAGTGATTGCCTTCCAGGACTGGAACAGCTAACAGAGATGGGAGAATCAATTATTTTTTACTGTCATGTTTCGAATTTTGTATGAAGACATTTTCTAATTTATATAGCTCTATAGAGAAAATGTATATAAATAGTGAAGCTTAAAAGAAATAGTAGGTAGTCAGGAATTCTTTTTTTTTTTTTTTGAGACAGAGTCCTGCTGTGTCACCCAGGCTGGAGTGCAGTGGTGCAATCTCTAGATCTCGGCTCACTGCAAACTCCGCCTCCTGGGTTCAAGCAATTCTCCTGCCTCAGCCTCCTGAGTAGGTGGGATTACAGGCACGACCACCACATCCGGCAATTTTTTGTATTTTTAGTAGAGACGGGGTTTCACCATGTTGTTCAGGCCGGTCTTGAACTCTTGACCTTGTGATCCACCCGCCTCGGCCTCCAAAAGTGCTGGGATTACAGGCATAAGCCACCGCAGCCGGTCGGTAGTCAGGAATTTTAGAAATGACAAAGGGCTGGGTGCTGTTTGGTGGCTCATGCCTATGATCCCAGCACTCTGGGAGGCTGAGGCAGGCGATAGCTTCAGCCCAGGAGTTTCAGCCCAGACTGGGCAACATAGTGAGACCCTGTCTCTACCAAAAACAAAACAAAACAAACAACAATAAAAAACCCACCCCAAAAAAACAAAAACAAAAAAAGTATACTTCTGTTGCTACCTTTGAGGCTCACAAAAGCATTTTTCATATTTCTTATACTACTTGATTACAAAGTTCCTCAAAACTTTTTAATCTTATTAAAAACAATATCTGAATTGATCACTTCAAAATCAGAAAGTAAACAGCAAAAAGAAAACAACAAAAAACTTAATAAGGCTTCTTCAGTGAAAGTAAACAGGTAAGAGACATGAGATTATATTAATACTTTGCTTTTTCTTTTTTTTCTTTTTGAGACGGAGTCTCGCTCTGTCGCCCAGGCTGGAGTGCAGTGGCCGGATCTCAGCTCACTGCAAGCTCCGCCTCCCGGGTTTACGCCATTCTCCTGCCTCAGCCTCCCGAGTAGCTGAGACTACAGGCGCCCGCCACCTCGCCCGGCTAGTTTTTTGTATTTTTTAGTAGAGACGGGGTTTCACTGTGTTAGCCAGGATGGTCTTGATCTCCTGACCTCGTGATCCGCCCGTCTCGGCCTCCCAAAGTGCTGGGATTACAGGCTTGAGCCACCGCGCCCAGCCTCTTTTCTTTTTTTTTTTTTTTGAGACGGAGACTGGCTCTGTCGCCATGCTGGAGTGCAGTGGCACGATCTCGGCTCACTGCAACCTCCGCTTCCCAGGTTCAAGTGATTCTCCTGCCTCAGCCTCCCAAGTAGCTGGGACTACAGGCACATGCCACAATGCCCAGCTAATTTTTGTATTTTTAGTAGAGACGGTTTCACCATGTTGGCTAGGATCGTCTCCATCTCTTGACCTCGTGATCCACCTGCCTCGGCCTCCCAAAGTGCTGGGTTTAGAGGCGTGAGCCACCACGCCCGGCCAATATCTTCTTTTTGAAATGATGAACAAAAGGTTCGTCCCTGGACAGTTACCCTATTAGATTCTATGAGACCTTTTGAAAACCCTGTCAAGTCTGTATGTATCATTTTACTATCTGAGTTAAATTATGGCTTGCCCTGACTGGAACGATGTTTAGAGGTGAAAGAAGTGTTCAGAATGATATGCGAAGAAAAACATTAGTGGTCCGGGTGCGGTGGCTCACGCCTGTAATCCCAACACTTTGGGAGGCCGAGGCGGGTGGATTGGTTGAGGTCAGGAGTTCGAGACCAGCCTGGCCAACATGGTGAAACCGTGTCTCTGTAAAAATACAAAAATTAGCGGGAGGTGGTGGCGCCCGCCTTTAATCCCAGCTACTCCGGAGGCTGAGGCACGAGAATCGTTTGAACTCGGGAGGTGGAGGTTGCAGTGAGCCGAGATAGCGCCATTGCACTCCGGTCTGGGCGACAACAGCGAGATCTGTCTTAATAAATAAATAAAAAGAAAAACATCAGTGGCAAAAGATGTTTAGATGACGAAGAAGGAGGGACAGTTTGGCTTCTTAGGATAAGTTTACTGGAAATACCGAACAGCCTCCTGCGTCCTTTGCCTTTTCGCTGCACCTATTGAGGACTCGAGGCTTCGACACCTGGAACCACGTCTAGGGGGCTCCAGGTTGGGTCGGATCCCCACCAGGGGCGAGGGGCGTAAGGCCTGGGTCCCTCACCTGAGCCCCAGAACCGGCATATCCGGTTCGGCCCGGCCCCGCCCTTCGGAACCTCACTAGCGGGCTACGCGCAGGAGGGCGTGCGCTCCCGGATGTGCAGGCCCTGTCCCGCCCTGACAGCCCTGCCCGAAGCGGCCACAGTGCCCAGAGGCTCAGGCCTAAACCGCTCGGGCGGGTCCTTTGCCTGGCCCGGGTCATCGGACCCAACAGCCGGGCACGTCACCACCCCGGGCGTCGCCTCCCGGCCCAGCCGGCCAACAGACCCCCGCCCCCTACTCCCCCAGCGGGGAGGGGCGCAGAGGCATCACGTGACGCCCCGCACCCGCCCGGCCCTGGTCACATGGTGGCACGGCCGCTGCGTCAGTCACAGCCCTGGCTGCGGGAGTCCAGCTGCCGTCGCCGCCGCCAGCGGACGGGGCGGGGATCCTGGTGCCAGGTCCTCGTCAACCCGCCCCCGCCGCCTCAGTCAGCCGTCCCAGCCCCGGCCCGACCGTCATGGAGCGGTGCGGGGCCTACGCCTGTTCCGTGTGAGGCGCGTCGCTGCCGCCGCAGCCGCCTTCGCTTGTCAAGGCCCCCGGAACCCCCGCCGCCTCCCGGAGCCCCTCGCCCTTGGCAGCCTGTCACCGCCCCCTGGGCGGGCTCGAATGCGCGTCCGGTGAAGGTGCAGGCCCGGCGCCGCCACTGCCGCAACCAGGAGATGGTTCGGGCCTAGCGGAGCCGGGACTGGAGGTAAGAAGGGCCGACAGACTGACCGAGGGCCGGGCCGGGCTGCGGGGGTTGTGGCCGGGGCCAGGTGGGGTGGGTGGGGGGCCCCGCAAGTTCCGCGGGGAGCCTCGGGGAGACCCTCCGGGCTGGGGCTGCTCGATCAGGTTTCACCCCTCCCCTCATCTTCGCGTCCCACCCCACCACCTTCCCGCAAAAATAAGAAAATAAAAAAAGCTAACCCAATCCTAACAAAAATTCCCAGAAATCCATCTGTTTAGTGTTTCTCCTTTCCTCTTTCTTCCCTCAGGCATTCCATCGGCTGATTTGTTACTTTTTCATATCCTCCTCAATTTCAAATTATTTCTACTTAAAGAGAAAATAGGCCCAGATTCTGGCTAACATTACCCAACTAGTTCTCGCTTTCCTTCTCGCGATCCTGCGCACCTCTCCCACACCCCCACCCCCGCAAAAAAAAAAAAAAAAAAAAAAAAAAAGGAAAAATTTCCGCCTTCGACTTGTGAAGGGGGTTGACTAAAAATGGGAACGTGGGGGGTATAATTCTCGAATACTGCCCCCCACAACTTCCGAATCGGTCTGTTACCTAGTTATCCCAGTAGCTTGTGCGTGGATATTGATGTTTAGGCCTTTCCTCCAGCTGCCTGTGCTTGGGGTTAATCTCGTAATTGACGTCAGTGCTTTGTTCCTTCTACTTTGCTGTTCCTTCCACTCTTTGAGGATGGATCATGGAGTACAGGAGTTTTGGGAGTAACCTTATTGCCTTTTCGTTTACAAACAATATTATTTTCAGGAAGTGGAAGTACACATCTGAAATGTTTGTATATGGAGTTCAAGGCGAAGAGTTCGATTTAGGGTTCTCGTAGTTTTGTCAGTTGTAATTCAGAATTATGCGGTTTCTTCCCTGCTGGCCATATGGAAATTTTAAACTAAGGCCAGTCACTTTTCCATTGACCAATGTTTTTCTTGATGGAATCTAAGCTATTGTCTGTGAATAGACTGTAAATGTAACATAAAATGTGTGCTAGTTTTAGGGCTCAGATGTGAAAAGCGCAAAGCTTCGTTTCTATATTGATTCTGCGCTTCATAAAGTGCTTTTTAAAACTCAACTGGCCTTTAACTTATCAAAATTGAAATATTTATGAGAACTTTCTTAATTCGGGATTTGATAAACAGCCTTTGTGGTCTGTGAGTCTGCCTAGAATCATCTTTGGTCATATGTGCATAGAGAAGTGTTGGCAAGTGGCCACTTGGTTTTCAACAAAGCTGGCTTATTTAAATTTCTCAGGTTCGTTTTCCTTGTTATCACTGCATCTTTCAGCTCCTAAATATAAAAACAATTCCCAATAAGTTATTTTAAGTTATTTTTCAGAGTTAACTTACTAAAATCCTGGTAGCAGTCAAATTTTTCTTTTTTTATTACCAGTAGTTTCTTTCAATTTGTGGTGGTTTGCAGGCTGGTACTTTGATTTTTGTTAGCTCTGTAGAAACAGTAGGCAAATTTTACTTTAAATAAAATTTTGCTTCAAGTGGGGACAAGATAGGGTGTCTGAAAAAAGAGCCTAGCTGTGTTAATTGGAACATGATCTACAGTTTGGGAGTGTAAGGTGAAGCTGTGTAATTAAGAATTCTTAAAGGTAGAATATTTTTGTTCTGAATCACTTTCTACTTGTCAGATTCTCACATTCAGGTTGATACATTCTCTTCTATATACTCTTGAGTTGTTGTATCCTTTTCGTAACAATATATTCTGCAACCGGGCCTGGTGGTTCATGCCTGTAATCCTAGCACTTTAGCACTTTGAGAGGCCAAGGTGGCGGATCACCTGAGGTCAGGAATTCGAGACCAGCCTGGCCAACATAGTGAAACCCCATCTCTACTAAAAATACAAAAGTTAGCCAAGTGTGGTGGTGGACACCTGTAGTTCCAGCTACTTGAGAGGCTGATGCATGAGAATCAAATTAGCCAGGCATGGTGGTACACGCCTGTGGTCCCAGCTACTTCAGAGGCTGAGCTACGAGAATCGCTTAAGAATCGCTTGAACCGGGAGGCAGAGGTTGCAGTAAGCCAAGATCACACCGCTGGAGTGCAGTGGCTTGATCTCTGCTCACTGCAACCTCTGCCTCCTGGGTTCAAGCGATTCTCCTGCCTTAGCCTCCTGAGTAGTTGGGACTACAGGTGCATGCCACCATTCCCGGCTGATTTTTTTTGTATTTTTAGAAGAGACGGGGTTTCAGCATGTTGGTCAGACTGGTCTCGAACTCCTGACCTCGTGATCTGCCCGCCTCGGCCTCCCAAAGTGCTGGGATTACAGGCGTGAGCCACTGTGCCCGGCCAATCTGGGCGATGTCTCAAAACAAACAAACAGAAGCCCACTATATATTTTGCATTGTAATTTTCTTTTTTTTCTGTCTCTTGCAGATATTGAGGGATGCATAATAATTTTCTTATAGATCTGTTACAGGGTCTTTGAGGAAGTACTATATTTATTCCTCTTTTTATCTTCCTCAGTATTTTGCACAATTACTAGATTGAATTTGAATGTGATAATATTTTGAACTTGAAATTGTTGTTCTATCAAGTTATCTAAGATTTCACAAAAAGGTAAAGAAAGCTGTATGAGCAAAGGATCAGTATTTGAAAGGGAAAAACCAATCAGTTTCAGAAGATGAGACAGAATATGAAGCTTTCTAGAAGTTATGCATTTTGCCTTTTTTGAGAAGGTAAGGTAAATGCCATGGTTTTATGTGTACCTAAGAGGAACAAATAAAACAGGTATTTCTTCCTTTGTGGCCATCTACTGGTTTAGAATGGAGTTCAAAATCTATGAGGACTTGACTTTTCTTTGTGGTATTTTAATACAATCAAAGAGGTATTCTGAAGTATTGAGAGCACACCTGGACAATGACCCAGAAGTACAGCATGTACTATAAAAAATTGATGACTTAGATTTTTTTTTTTTTACTTTAGCTTTATTCTACAGATATCTCACTATAAAGACTTTTCTATGTGATATAAAGGTTCCCAGCTCTCCTGCATTCTTATTATGTTTTACCCATTCCCTTATTCATTTCCTCTGATAAGTTGGAACAATTCTATTTGATTTCTGGGAGGGTGTTAGCTAGTCTCAGTTATTGTGAAAGCTGGTGACTAAAGACTGCATAAAGCTAACCTGGCCTGTCACCTTGCCGCTTTTTCCTTTGGTTTAAGAAAAGCACTCCTACTGGCCAGGCGCGGTGGCTCACGCCTGTAATCCCAGCACTTTGGGAGGCCGATGCGGGCAGATCACGAGGTCAGGAGATCCAGACCATGCTGGCTAACACGGTGAAACCCCATTTCTACTAAAAAAAAAAAATACAAAAAATTAGACGGGCGTGGTGACAGGTGCCTGTAGTCCCAGCTACATGGGAGGCTGAGGCAGGAAAATGGCGTGAACATGGGAGGCGGAGCTTGCGGTGAGCGGAGATGGCGCCACTGCACTCCAGCCTGGGCGACAGAGTGAGATTCTGTCTCAAAAAAAAAGACAAGCACTCCTACTTGTTGTTAACTCCCTATACATACCCTTCTTGGTTATTTGAAGTGTTACTCTAATACATGGAAGAGAGCAGTAATATATGCTCCGGTTACTGAGTTTTGGCACATCATCTGCATTCCTATTTGTCTTGATGTTCATTTTCACTGGTATCATATCTTGGAAATTTTAACAGTACTGGGGCACAGAAAATATTAGAACCACCAAATTCAATTCCAGAGTATTCCGAAACATTTTAATACTAGAACTACCTATTCTATTTTTGAAGAAAAAAAATCTTACCTAACTACCTGCTTTATCAGCTGTTCTTTGTTAAAAAATCTGTAACCTGGCCGGACTCAGTGGCTCATGCCTGTAATTCCAGCACTTTGGGAGGCCAAGGCGGGAGGATCACGAGGTCAAGAGATCAAGACGATCCTGGACAATATGGTGAAACCCCGTCTCTACTAAAAACACAAAAATTAGCTGGGCGTGGTGGCGTGTACCTGTAGTCCCAGCTCCTTGGGAGGCTGAGGCAGGAGAATCACTTGAATCTGGGAGGCACAGGTTGCAGTGAGACGAGATCGCACCACTGCACTCCAGCCTGGCAACAGAGCAACACTCCATCTCAAAAAAAAAAAAAAAAAAAAAAAATCTGTAACCTGAGGAATGTTCTGACAGAAGGCATTTTATGTAACTTTTTCTCTCTTGGAGTGCTTAATGAACGATGTTGGTGGCTTTTAGGCAAGGAAACATAGCTTATTAGTGGATACTGTTTTAAACTAATTACTTCAATAATCATTTCCTAGGACAGGTAAGAGAACTTCATGTATTCTTTTCCCAGGGTTGTTGGGTAGAAGAAATCAGGGACTGACATGAATAGATTGCACTGGAAAGCCAGTATGGTTTGATTATCCAGAGATCTGTTTGGGGACAGGGCTTCCTGGGGTTGCTTTGGGCCTAATAGCTCTCCCAGGATTTTGTCAGTTTGGAGTTGCCTAGTGGGTTATGACTTTTCCTTTTCATGTCATCGTTGGGGAAGGTACAGTTTTATGGAGAGGTGAGTACCAGCCAATACTCTGCAGAGACACACCTTCTCACCTTTTTGCAGTTGCTTCCATTTCTCCCAGTTGGAATATTATTTCTTCTATCTTGTTTCTTACCTGTTAAAATTTCACCATTTTTAAAGGCCTAATTCACATTTCATTGCCTTCTTGAAGTTTTGCTTAATTCTTCACCCCATTCCAATTGTGATCTACTTCCTTTCAGTCTTTGCATCACTTTGTAGCTCCTTTTTTTTTCTTTTTTTTTTTTCGAGACAGGGTCTCTGTCATCCAGGCTGGAGTGCAGTGGTGTGATCTTGGCTCACTGCAACCTCTGCTTCCCAGGCTCCAGCAATTTTCATGCCTCAACCTCCCGGGTAGCTGGGACTACAGGTGTGCACCACCGTGCCCTGCTAAGTTTTTTTGTATTTTTTATAGAAACGGGGTTTCACCCTGTTGTCCAGGCTGGTGTACCTCTTTTGATTATTTGTTATGCAGCTACTGTGAAACTATAGCCTGCTGAGTAACGTCATGAAAAATGTATTAGGGAAGACACTAGTAAAAGAAGGACTGTAACTGTTGTAATATTTCACTATGTGTTTCTAAAATATAAAAATTAAAACAATAATCACAATATTATACACTAAAAAAGTAACACTAATTCCTTAATATCATCTATATCCAGTTAAGTGTTCACATTTCCCTGATTATAGTTTTTGTATTGTTTTTACAATTTGTGTGAATTAGGATCCAAATAAGGTCTGTATATATTACATTGGGTTTAGGTGCATATCAGCCCTCTTTTTTTTAATTTGTAAGTTTTCCTCTGTCTTTTTATTGTGGTTATTCCCATATAGTTGGTTTGTTGGAGAAGCCAGGTCTTTGCCCTATGATACTTCTCAGAATCTAGATTGTGTTGATGAGATCCCAGTGGTTTCATGTAATATGTTCTTTTGTCCCTTGTATTTTCTGTACATTTTATTTTATTTTTTTATTTCTATTTTTTGAGATGGAGTCTCGCACTGTCACCTAGGCTAGAGTGCAGTGGCGTGATCTCAACTCACTGCAACCTCTACTTCCTGGGTTTCAAGCAGTCCTCCTGCCCCAGCCTCCTGAGTAGCTGGGACTACAGGTGCCTGCCACCACACCCAGCCAATTTTTGTATTTTTAGTGGAGACGGGGGTTTTGCCATGTTGACCAGGCTGATCTCGAACTCCTAACCTCAGGTGATCTGCCCGCCTCGGCCACCCAAAGTGCTGGGATTATACGCGTGAGCCACTGCACCCAGCCTTTCTGTAGCTTTTAATAGTTAACATCTAGAAGTCTGGCCTGATTTACCATTGAATTAAATAAGATTTTAAATTAATAATAATTATTTTTTTGGACAGGGTTACACTCCATTGCCCAGGCTGGAGTGCAGAGTGCATGGGGCGGTCATGGCTCACTGCAGCCTTGATCTGCTGAGTGCAATCCTCCTGCCTCAGCCTTCTAAGTAGCTAGGACTACAGGCACAAGACACCATGCCTGGCTAAATTTTTTGGTTTTTGCAAAGATGGGGTCTTGCTGTGTTGCCTAGACTGGTCACAAATTCCTGGCTTGAAGTAGTCCTCCCACCTCAACCTCTTAGTGTGCTGAGATTCCAGGCATGAGTTACTGCACCTGGCCATCTTTACTTTTTTTTTTGAGACGAAGTCTCACATTGTCACCCAAGCTAGAGTGCAGTGGTGCGATCTTGGCTCACCGCAACCTCCACCTCCCAGGTTCAACTGATTCTCCTGCCTCAGCCTCCTGAGTAGCTGGAATTACAGGCGCCTGCCACCACGCCCGGCTAATTTTTGTATTTTTAGTAGAGATGGGGTTTCACCACATTGGTCAGGTTGGTCTCGAACTCCTGACCTTAGGATGTCCCTGCCTCAGCCTTCCAAAGTGCTGGGATCACAGGTGTGAGCCACCTTGTCTGGCCCATGTTTACATTTTTAAATGGTCGGAAAAAGTCATTTTTTTTTTAGCAAGTGAATATTTTAGGAAACTCAGATTTCTCTCTCTCTCTCTCTTTTATTTTCCCCTGAGATGGAGTCTTGCTCTGTTGTCCAGGCTGTGCAGTGGTGTGATCTCAGCTCACTGCAACCTCCGCCTCCCAGGTTCAAGTGATTCTCCCTGCCTCAGCCTCCTGAGTAGCTGGGACTACAGGCCTGCGCCACCACGCCTAGCTAATTTTTATAGTTTTGGTAGAGATGGGGTTTTGCCATGTTGGCCAGGCTGGTCTTGAACTTCTGACCTCTGGTAATCTGCCTGCCTTGGCCTTCCAAGGTGCTGGGATTACAGGCATGAGCCACCGGGCCGGCCAGGAAACTCAGATTTCAGTGTCCATAAATAAAGTTTTATTGGAACACAGACAACACACCCATTTGTTTATGTATTGTCTGTGGCTGCTTTTGCTGCTGTGATGGCAGAATTTAGTAATTGTGACTATATGGCCTGCCAAACCTGAAATATTTACTTCCCTAAAAACATTCGTTGAATCCTGCCTTAGCAGATCAAATGGGCCTTAGTGGATACTTGGGTTTGAGGATTTTCTTAGCATTGAGCAGTTACTTACAAGGTCCCTATTTACTGTGGTGGCTGTTAGGGTTTTTTGTTTGTAGAATATGTATATTTGTCTAATACGTATGTGTATAATACACACATACATTACATATATTACATGTATTATATATTTATATATTATACATCTTGTGCATTATATATACTATAAAATATAGTAAATATAGTTTATATTATATATAGTGCATATAGCATATGTTATATGTAGTATATATAATATACTCTGCTGTATATTATATACTATATAATCTATGTAATACATGTTGTATATTTTTTAATATATATATTTTGTTTGTTTGTTCGTTTGTTTTCTTTTGAGACGGAGTCTCGCTCTGTTGCCCAGGCTGGAGTGCAGTGGCACGATCTTGGCTCACTGCAGCCTCTGTCTTCAGGGTTCAAGCGATTTTCCTGCCTCAGCCTCCGGAGTAGCTGGGATTATAGGCGCATGCCACCACTCCTGTCTAATTTTTGTATTTTTAGTAGAGATGGGGTTTCACCATGTTGATCAGGCTGGTCTTGAACTCTTGACCTCGTGATTTGCCCACCTCGGCCTCCCAAAGTGTTGGGATTACAGGCGTGAGCCGCCGCACCCGACCTGTATAGTTATAGGTACACTATTATGTAGTATACTATGCAAGTGAGCATTACCGCCTGAGCTCTGCTTCCTATCAGATCAGATTCTCATAGTGATACGGACAGGAGGCAGGGAAATATTGGCTAGAAGAGGGTGGGACACCTGGTGAGGGCCCCTCAAGCCTGGACCCATAGCCCTAAATAAGAACTTCACATCCCTGTTTTCCTGCCTGAATGTTGCCTTTTCCATAACTACCCCGGCCCGCCATGCTCCCCCCCCACCCAGTACCCATAAAAACCCCAAGCTCCACTAGCAGAGGAACAGAGTGGTACGGCAGAGAAGGAGAGAAGAGAAGAAGTAGAGAAGAGAAGCAGCAGCTGGATACCAGAGACTATGGGTTGGAGAGGATTTCAGCTAGGGACAGCTGAGCTCCAGGGGAAGATTATCTTCCCACTCCATCCCTTTTCCAGCTCCCCGTCCTGCTGAGAGCCACTTCCACCACTCAATAAAATTTCTGCATTCACCATCCTTTAAGTTCATGTGACCTGATTCTTCCTGAATACCAGAGAAGAACCTGGGTACCAAGAAAGCAGGATGTGAAAGGCTATCACCCTGACCTTCCACTGAGCTTAACACTTAGCCATCCGTGGACAGCAAATGAAAAAAGAGCATTGTTTGTAACACACACTGTCTGGGGCTCCAGAGGTCGTGGGCAACCACCCCTAGATGCTGCCATGGGCCGATATGGGGTTCATTCCTGCTGGCACCCAAAGGCTCCTGCACCGATTCACCCTGTGTGCTCCCCCTCCCACAAGGGGTTTGAGCATGGCGGGTAAGCAAGTGAGCCACCTCTGTCACAAGTCATGTGGTGGGGTCGAGGGAACTATGCCGTGTCAATAGGAGCTCACACCCTGTTGTGAACTGCACATGCAAGAGATCTAGGTTGCATACTGCTTCTGAGAATCTAATGCCCCATGATGTGAGGTGGAATGGTTTTCTTTCAAAATCATCTCCCCGCAACCCCTGTCCATCCATGGAAAAATTGTCTTTTGTGAAACTGGTCCCTGGTGCCAAAAAGATTGGGGATTGCTCATCTGCATGACTTTCCTGAATCTGGAATGCGTACCACGTGTTCAAGAAGCCCAGGAAAAGGCCCTTGGAACTGGAAGGGACTGGTAGAAAGTATGAGATTAATCTGATGAGGAGACAAGAGTCAGATCAAGTAGAATATTGTAAGCCATGTTGAGGACTTTAAAATTTACCTAAAGTTTATCTTAAGGTAAACGGAAAGCTTATTTAAAAATTTTAAGCAGGAATTAGGCAATCTGACCTGATTTGCATCTTAGAAAGATTACTTTGGCTGCTGTATGGCATATAAAGAGAGACTGAGGGAAGTAGAAGTCCAATTAGAAAGGCTATAGCGTTTATTCAAGCCAGAGATAAAATGTTGTGTGTTTTGAACCATGGCAGTGGAAAAATAAGTGAGGAGGGAGATTCAAAATATATTTTGGAGGTTATAGTGATGGATTGGATTTGGAAAGAGACTGAAGGAAGAATTCAGCAAAAGCAGTTGGCTGACTGGATGCACTACTATTGGGATGAGGATCACTGGAGGAGGAGTGGTTGGCGGTAAGGGAAAGCAGATCAGAAAATTAATTTTAGATGTATTAAGATTGAAATTTTTGGGACTGGGCATGGTGACTCATTACAAAGTTACTGTACTCCCAGCACTTTGGGAGACTGAGGTGGTAGGATTACTTGAGGCCAGGAGTTTGGGACCGGCCTGGGCAATATAATGAGATCTTGCCTCTACAAAAAATTAAAAAGAAGAACAAAATTAGCCAGGTGTGGTGTCATGCACCCTTTAGTCCCAGCTACTCAGGAGGCTGAGGTGGGAGGATCACTTACCTAAGGAGTTTGAGGTTGCAGTGAACTATGATTGCACCACTGCACTCCAGCCTAGGTGACAGACTGAGACCCTGTCTCTGAAAAATAAAAAATTACAATAAAAACAAAAAAAGAGATATCTTAGTTTTGAAGCCTTTGGGATTAAAAAAAGGTACACTTTTTTTTGTTTGTTTGTTTTTAATAGATTCTCCCTATGTTGCCTAAGCTGGTCTTGAACTCCTGAGCTCAAGCAGTCCTCTTACCTTGCCTTCCCAAAGTGCTGAGATTACAGGCATGAGACATAGTGCCTAGCCCTGATTTAGATTTCTTAGATAGCCAAAGAGCATTGTCAAACAGGTTCCTGGATGTGCGGTTTTGTATTTCAGAAGAGAAAGTATCATGGGGAGCATATGTGGGCATTCTGGTTGTAGGCATAGAGTTTTTTGTTTTTTGTTTTTTTTTGAGATGGAGTCTCACTCCGCCACTTAAGCTAGAGTGCAGTGGCACGATCTTGGCTCACTGCAGCCTCTGCCTCCCAGGTTCAAGTGATTCTTATGCTTCAGCCTCTCAAGTAGGTGGAATTACAGGCATGCACCACTATGCCCAGTTAATTTTTTTTGTATTTTTAGCAGAGACAGAGTTTCACCATGTTGGCCAGGCTGGTGTTGGACTCCTGACCTCAAGTAATTCGCCCGCCTTGGCCTCCCAAAGTGCTGGGATTACAGGTGTAAGCCACCACGCCTGGCCACATAGAGATATTTTAAGCTTTGGGAATGTAAGGAGAGGATATAAAATGAATGAGAATGAGACCCATGGCTGAGCACCAGAGGAGCACTAATTTTGAAGATGTCTGGTAGGTAGGATGGGAAGAGCCAGAGGAGCTGGGGACGCTGGGAAGGCTAAGTGTTACAGAAGCCAAAGAGTGTATCAAGGAGAAATAAGTGGCTGAATGTATTGAATGGTAAGTCAAGTAAAATGGTAAAATACCTGTTGGATTTAGCAATATGGAAGTTGCTAATGATCTTGGCAAAGAAATACGATGTCGGAAATTGTAAACAGAATGTTGGGAAATTGGAAACAGTAGAATGTTGAATAGTGATTGGATACAGCATTTTGGAAAGTATTAATAATTTGGTTGTATCTACTGAAGTTGAAAATGCTCATCCTCTGCAGCCCAGTAGTTCCACTTCTAGCTGTCTATTCTAGAAGAACTCTCACTCATTGGTGCGAAAAGATGTGCATAAAAATGATCATTTAGTATTGTTTTTAATGGCAGAAAAAGGGGAAACTACCTAAATATGTGTCATCTGGAGAGTAGATAAGTAAACTGTGTGGATATACAGTGAAAATAATGGATTATTTATTTTCCATTATTACAATGGAATACATTTCCATACATTACAATAGATTAACCTTGTAATGCTGAGCATTAAAAAAATTGAGTTGTTGGCCGGGCGCGGTGGCTCAAGCCTGTAATCCCAGCACTTTGGGAGGCCGAGACAGGTGGATCACGAGGTCAGGAGATCGAGACCATCCTGGCTAACCCGGTGAAACCCCGTCTCTACTAAAAAATACAAAAAACTAGCCGGGCAAGGTGGCGGGCGCCTGTAGTCCCAGCTACTCGGGAGGCTGAGGCAGGAGAATGGTGTGAACCTGGGAGGGGGAGCTTGCAGTGAGCTGAGATCCAGCCACTGCACTCCAGCCTGGGCGACAGAACGAAACTCCGTCTCAAAAAAAAAAAAAAAAATTGAGTTGTTAAGAGTATACCTTTTTAGTAACGTTGAAAAAATATGCAAAACAATTCAGTTTCTTATTTAGAGATACGTACATAAGTAGTAAAAGTATGAAGAAATTCCTGACTTGGTGTGATGACTCATGCCTATAATCCCAGCACTTTGGGAGGCCGAGGTGGGCTGATCACCTGAGGTCAGGAGTTTGAGACCCCATCTCTACTGAAAATAAAAAAATTAGCCTGGTGTCATGGCAGATGCCTGTAGTCCCAGCTACTCAGGAGGCTGAGGCAAGGAGAATTGCTTGAACCTGGGATGCGGAAGTTGCAGTGAGTTGAGATCGTGCCACCGCATTCCAGCCTGGGGAACCAAGTGAGACTCTGTCTCAAAAAAAAGAAAAGAAATTCCTGAGAATGATTGACACCAAAATCAGAATAGTGTCTACTGCTTATAGGGGGAGAGAGTACTTGGAGGTGTGATCCAGGAGAAGTACACAGTAGCCTTCTACTATGTTGGTAATGCTTTATTTCCTAAGGTGGTTGTTTGATGGGTAGCACAACTGTTCACTGTATTGGTCCTTATCTTTTGGGGTAACATTTTATAAAATGAATGGTTGCTGAGGAAGTGGAGAATCACCAAAAGTCCTTTTGAGAAGCTTGGCTGGAGAGAGTTGGGGGCCAGTGAAGACTTTTTTTTTTTTTTTTGGAGACAGTCTCGCCTTGTTGCCCAGGCTCTGGAGTGCAGTGTCACGATCTCTGCTCACTGCAACCTCTGCCTCCTGCTTCAAGCGATTCTCCTGTTTCAGCCTCCTGAGTAGCTGGGTCTACAGGTGTGCACCACCATGCCCAGCTAATTTTTATAATTTTAGTAGAGACAGGATTTTGCCATGTTGGCCAGGCTGATCTCGAACTCCTGGCCTCAAGTGATCTGCCCGTCTCAGCCTCCCAAAGTGCTGGGATTACAGCAGACATGAGCCACCATCCTGGCCTTCTTAAAATCTTTTTTAAAGAATATGTTTGAATGCTGATGGAAAGGATTCGAAGGATTCATTAGAGATGGAGAAGTTCAAGTTATTTGAGAAAAAGTCGCGACTGCTAAAGGTCTAGAAGACAGCAAAATGAGGATAATTGTTCTTTGTTAGGAAGATTTGAGTTTTTTTCCTTTGTCACTGGGAGGGAGGAGAATAGATGTAGACGCTGATAGTTTGAAAGCTGATGGTTGATTGATAAAAATATTTTTCTTCCATTGTTTTTTAGTTTTATTTTATTTTTGACATGGAGTCTCGCACTGTCGCCTGGGCTGGAGAGCAGTGGGGCGATCTTGGCTCACTGCAACCTCTGCCTCCTGGATTCAAGCGATTCTCCTACCTCAGCCTCCCGAGTAGCTAGGATTACAGGCACCCACCACCATGCCTGGCTTGTTTGTTTGTTTATTTATTTATTGAGACGGAGTTTCACTCTTGTTGCCCAGGCTGGAGTGCAGTGGCACAATCTCCACTCACTACAACCTCTACCTCCCGGGTTCAAGTGATTCTCCTGCCTCAGCCTCCCGAGTAGCTGGGATTACAGGCATGTGCCACCATTCCCGGCTAATTTTGTATTTTTAGTAGAGACGTGTTGGTCAAGCTGGTCTGGAACTCCCAACCTCAGGTGATCCGTCTGCCTCGGCCTCCCAAAGTGCTGGGATTACAGGTGTGAACATTGCACCCGGCCAGGCCCAGCTAATTTTTTGTATTTTTAGTTGAGATGGGATTTCACTATGTTGGCTGGGCTGGTCTCGAACTCCTGACCTCGTGATCCAACCGCCTCGGCTTCCCAGAGTACTGGGATTACAGGCGTGAGCCACCTTGCCCGGCCGCTTTTTATTTTCATTTATTTATTTTTGAGACCAGGTCTTGCTCTGTTGTTGGCCGAGCTGGAGTGCAGTGGCACAAACATAGCTCACTGCAGCCTCAAATTCCTGGGCTCAAGTGGTCCTTCTGCCTCAGTCTCCAAGTAGCTAGGACTACAGGCATGCACCACCTTGCCTGGCTAATTTTTACTTCTTTTTTTGAGATGGAGTCTCGCTCTAGGGCAGTGGCGCCATCTCTGCTCACTGCAAGCTCCGCCTCCCAGGTTCATGCCATTCTCCCGCCTCAGCCTCCAGAGTAGCCGGGACTACAGGCACCCGCCATCACGCCTGGCTAATTTTTGTGTGTGTGTATGTTTTTAGTAGAGACCAGGTTTCACCGTGTTAGCCAGGATGGTCTCGATCTCCTGACCTCATGATCTGCCTGCCTCGGCCTCCCGAAGTGCTGGGATTATAGGCTTGAGCCACCGTGCCCGGCCTAACTTTTACATTTTTTAAGAGATGAGGTCTCACTTTGTTTCCCAGGCTGGTCTGGAACTCCTGGGCTCGAGTGGTCCTTCCACATTGGCCTCCCAAAGTGCTGAGATTGCAGGTGTGAGCCACTGGGCCTGGCCCATCGTTTCTTAAAGCAGAAAAATAATTTATTCCAAAAGATGGCAGAGAGCCAGGTATGATGGCTCATGCCTGTAGTCTGAGCTACTCTGAAGGCTGTGGCAGGAGGATTGCTTGAGCCAAGGAGTTTGAAACAAGCCTGGGCAACATGGCAAGACCCATCTCAAAAAAAAAAAAAAGACAAAAGATGGCAGAAATAAGATTTTCATCCTGAAAATATAATTTGGTGTAGTTTTGTTGGGACAGATCTTCCCTCTCAATATGCCTTCCTAGCGACTGCCCCACTGGAGTCTTGTTTGCCTAATAGCAGTTTTTAGACCCTTCACTGATTCCCATGTTTTTTTTTTTTTTTTTTTTGAGATGGAGTCTCACTTTGTCACCCAGGCTGGAGTGCAGTGGCAGGATCTCAGCTCACTGCAAGCTCCGCCTCCCGGGTTCACACCATTCTCCTGCCTCAGCCTCCCGAGTAGTTGGGACTACAGGCGCCCGCCACCTCGCCTGGCTAGTTTTTTGTATTTTTTAGTAGAGACGGGGTTTCACCGGGTTAGCCAGGATGGTCTCGATCTCCTGACCTTGTGATCCGCCCGTCTCAGCCTCCCAAAGTGCTGGGATTACAGGCTTGAGCCACCACGCCCGGCCTGATTCCCATGTTTTGATAAGGCAAGAGCCATCTTCAAATCTATAAATTCCAAGGGATAGATTAATACATTTCTCAGAAGAGAGCATCTTCTGACTTACAGGAGTCCATAAACATTGTGTGGAATCAGCATAGTTTAGGTTAAGTACACACATAATTCATCAAAGTGTAAATCAGGTGAAGGAAAAAAATACTGCATTGTGAGAAAGAAAATTCAATTGTGTTATGAACATTTAAGGCAGCTGATGTCCTAAATAGGCAAAGTCAAAGAAGGTGGCCTGCATTTGGAGGTAATTTTGCATCCAAAAAGGGATTCACTTTCTTGATTTCAATCACTGAACACTGTAGAACATGTCTTCTTCCTCAAGGCCAATGTTGCTTCAGATACCAGGTGGTTTCATCTTTCAAGCATGTTGCGTAGAGAGGGTTGCACTGGGCCAGAATTGCAGTCAGCCAAAAGAGAGCAGCAAACTGAACAGGTCACCATCATGGTGATGATAACTCCCCAGTTAGGCCCCTTAGGGATGAACCAGGGCACAAAGAAGCCAACAAAGCCCCAGGACATGCTCATCTCTGTGAGGCCATGATACACCATGTTTGCTGCTGGAGCTGCCTCTCTCTGATTTTTAGTATTCTGTTTTTTAATCTTTGTCCATTAAGACAAGATTATTTGTGAATGGAAATTAGGATTGTGGGGAGTCATAGAACTTCATGAAATACTTGTGAGGAATGGGAAAAAGCATTCATCAGAGAAAAATAGTACAGTTTCACTTTGGGAGGCCGAGGCGGGCAGATCATGAGGTCAGGAGATTGAGACCATCTTGGCCAACATGATGAAACCCTGTCTCTATTAAAGTTCAAAAGATTAGCTGGGCATGGTGGCATGCGCCTGTAGTCCTAGCTACTCGGGAGGCTGAGACACAGGAATTGCTTGAACACAGGAGGTGGAGGTTGCAGTGAGCCGAGATCGTGCCACTGCACTCCAGCCTGGTGACAGAGCAAGACTCCATCTCAAAAAAAAAAAAAAAAAAAAAAAACACCACAATTTCTGGGAAACTTTGAGGGTCCAATTGACAGTGATTTATGAAATACAATGAGAAATTCAGATAATACATAAGGATGTGATGAAGGAAGCAAAAATGTGTGGAATTGTTATCTTTGCTTTCATGTTTTTCACTACATTATTTTAAACCTGAAGGCTATAGAAGTCTCATGACTAACTTTGGGGCAAAGGTCCTTCTGTGCTAAATATTGTCTTGGGACCTGATGTTTTGTTATTGGCTTTGATCTCTAAGTGTACAACCTTTGTTTCCCTGACTTGTAGGAAGGGACCTCTTCAGACTGTCTCATGGGTAGAGAAATCCTACCAAATGAGGCCAAGAGGGATTACGTACTGTTGAGGCTTTGTGCTTTAACATAGTGCATTGTGGTAAAGTTACAGTTTAATAGCAGTTGTAATATACTGGATTTGAAAATAATTGAAATCTTAGCTTAAACCTCATTTTGACTTTCAGAGTTTAAATCACTCAACAATCTTATAACTGAATGGCTCCGTTTTTCAGTAGGATAGTTATTCTAAGACACTAAGTGAAAAAAAAAATTGTAACAAATTCTGACCTCCACTTGAATGGGGAAAGTTAGAGTACACATTTTACACTAAACTGTTTTCTTTTCTTTTTTTTTTTTTTGGGACAGAATCTCACTCTGTTGTGCAGGCTAAAGTGGAGTGGCACAATCTTGGCTCACTGCAACTTTCGCCTCCCAGATTCAAATGATTCTCTTGCCTCAGCCTCCCGAATAGCTGGGACTACAGGTGCATGTCACCACACCTGGCTAATTTTTGTAGTTTTAGTAGAGATGGGGTTTGGCCATGTTGGCCAGGCTGGTCTCGAATATGTGACTTCAAGTGATCCACTGCCTCGGCCTCCCAAAGTGCTGGGATTACGGGTGTGAGCCACAACGCTCGGCTGTTTTAAATTTTTTAAAATTAAAATTGTAAAAAGTCACGAAGTGTTTTATATATTTATTTAATTTATTTATTTGAGACAGAGTCTTATTCTGTCGTCACAAAGTGCAGTGGTGTGATCTTGGCTCACTGCAACCTCTGCCTCCCGGTTCAAGCAATTCTTGTGCCTCCACCTCCCAAGTAGCTGGGACTACAGGAGCACGCCACCACGCCTGACCTAAAATGTTTTATAACTAATGTATGTGTTTATAAAAAAATTATAGAATGAATGTAATTCCTAGGAATACGCATTTAAATTTTTATTTTTACGGTGTACTAATTTTTTTATTGTGGCAAAATATATATAACATAAAATGTACTATTTTAATAATTTTACATATACAATTCAGTGGCATTAAGTACATTCACAGTATTGTACAATCATCAACACTGTTTCCAGAACTTTTTCATCATCCCAAACAGAACCTCCCCACCTCTATTCTATTTTCTGTCTCTATGAATTTGTCTATTCCAGGTGCCTCATATTAAGTAGAATCATACAATATGTGTCCTTTTGTGTCTAACTTATTTCACATAGCATAATGTTTTCAAGGTTCATCTATGTTGTAGCATGTATCAGAATTTCATTCCTTATGGCTAAACAGTATTCCATTGTATATATATACCACATTTTGCTTCTCTGTGTTGATGGATCACCATCTGTTGATGGATATTTGGGTTGTTTCCATCTTTTGGCTATTGTGAATGATGCCACTGTGAACATTGGTGTACATGGATCTGTTTGAGTCTCTGCTTTCAGTTCCTTTGGATATATTCCTAGGAGTAAAATTGCTGGATCCTACAGTAATTATTTGTTAAAGTTTTTGAGGAACTGCCAGTCCATAGCAGCTGCACCATTGCATATTCCCACCAGCAGTGCACAAAGGTTCCAATTTGTCTACATCCTCACCAACATGTGTTGTTTTGTGATTTCGTTTTTATCATAGCCATCCTAATGGGTGTGGAGTGATATTGTGGGTTTTTTTCTCATTAAACTTTACTTGTTTATTCTTTTTTTGAGACGGAGTTTTGCTCTTGTTGCCCAGGTTGCAGTGCTATGGCGCAACTTGACTCACCGCAACCTCCGCCTCCTGGGTTCAAGTGATTCTCCTGCCTCAGCCTCCCGAGTAGCTGGGATTACAGGCATGTGCCACCACACCTGGCTAATTTTGCATTTTTAGTAGAGACGGGGTTTTTCCACGTTGGTCAGGCTAGTCGCGAACTCCTGACCTCAGGTGATCCGCCCGCCTCAGCCTCCCAAAGTGCTAGGATTACAGGCGTGAGCCACCGTGCCCGGCCTGTTTATTTTTATTTTTATTTTATTTCATTTTATTTTATTTTGAGATAGAGTCTTGCTCTGTCGCCCAGGCTGGAGTGTAGTGCAGTGGTGCAATCTCGGCTCACTGCAACCTCCCTCCACCTCCTAGGTTCAAGCAATTCTCCTGTCTCAGCCTCCCAAGTAGCTGGGATTACAGATGCACGCCACCATGCCCAGCTAATTTTGTATTTTTAGTAGAGATGGGGTTTCACCATGTTGGCCAAGCTGGTCTCGAACTCCTGATCTAAGGTGATCCTCCCGCCTCGGCCTTCCGAGTGCTGGGTTTACAGGCATGAGCCACGAGCCACAGTGCCGGCCTTGTTTGTCTATTTTTAAAACTAGGCAGTCAACTGTGATAGTGAGAAGGGGTCAAAGACTAGAACAAGGAGTTCAGTCTATAACTTGACTGTGAACAATCAGTTGAGATAACTGACTACCTTGGAACCAGCCTCTTATTAAACTTTGTTTCATGGGTCTCAAAATTCTGAGATGGATTCTTGGTCCTGTTGCTTCCATTAAACAGTACTAATTTAAAAACTAGTAATTTAAAACTGCCATGTGAAAAAAACTCAAAGTGGATCACAAAACAGTCATATTTTCCTTCTGAAGGTTTTACCATGCACTGTTATCATTAACCAGTCTCTTACTGTTAAACTTAAATGGCCAATCAAAACAAACAGTTCTGAGACTGTTCTTCTACCATTGATTGAGACTGGGGTGGCAGGTATTAGGGATGATATTCATTTAGTCTTCTGAGCTTTCTGGGCAGACTCGATGATATTGCCAGGTCCAGGAACCTTCTTGTCCACTGTTTTTTTTTTTAATTAAAAAAAAATTTTTTTCGAGACGGAGTTTTACTCTTGTTGCCCAGGCTGGAATGCAATGGCATGGTTACAGCTCACTGCAACCTCCATCTCCCGTGTTCAAGTGATTCTCCTGCCTCAGCCTCTCAAGTAGCTGGGATTACAGGCACCTGCCACCACACTTGGCTAATTTTTGTATTTTTAGTAGAGATGGGGTCTCACTCTGTTGACCAGGCTGGTCTCGAACTCCTGACCTCAGGTTATCTGCCTGCCTCAGCCTCCCAAAG
Source organism: Papio anubis (assembly GCF_008728515.1). Lineage (NCBI taxonomy): Eukaryota > Metazoa > Chordata > Mammalia > Primates > Cercopithecidae > Papio > Papio anubis. Next base: position 125,707,595 of record NC_044980.1, on the reverse strand, counting down.
TACTGGGATTACAGGCGTGAGCCACGGCACCTGGCCAGTTTTTAATTTTTTGAGAGTCTCACTCTGTCACCTAGGCTGGAGTGCAGTGGTGCTATCTTGACTTATTTGAACTTCCACCTCTCAGGCTCAAGCATTCCCCAGACCTCAGTTTCCTGAGTAGCTGGGACCACAGATGCATGCCACCACACCCAGCTAATTTTTTCTATTTTTGGTAGAGATGGGGTTTCACCATGTTGCCCAGGCTGGTCTCAAACTCCTGAGCTCAAGTGATCCTCCTGCCACAGCTTCCCAAAGTGCTGGGATTACAGGCGTGAACCACTTTGCCTGGCCTTATCCTCTGTTTTGATGACACCCACAGCAACTGGCTGTCTTGCATTATGAACAACAAAACAACCCAGAGGAGGATAGTCAGAAGCTCTCAACACACATGGGCTTGACAGGAACCATATCAAAGACGCAGGAGTATTACCAGATTTCAAGAATTTAGGGCCATCTTTCAGCTCACCACAATGGCAATCAGTCTTTCCCTTCAGCTCAGGAAACTTGCAGGCAGTGTGAGCCGTGTGGCAGTCCATTACAGGAGCATAGCCAGCACTGATTTAGATTGGGTGGTTCAGGTTAATCACCGAAGCAGTGAAGCCAGCTGCTTCCATTGGTGGGTCATTTTTCCTGTCACCAGCAACGTGGCCATGATGAACATTTTTGACAGATATGTTCTTGACGTTGAAGCCCCCATTGTTCCCAGGAAAAACTTCACTCAAAGCTTCATGGTATATTGCAACAGATTTGGCTTTAGTTGTAACATTGACTGGAGCCAAGGTGACCGCTTGCAGAGCGGTCTTTGGAGAGACAGACACAAGGGCTTGTCAGTTGGACAAGTTGGTAGTAGGATGCAATCCAGAGCGTCAAGCAGAGTGTTTACACTAACATTGCCATCTTTATAGGTGACTTTCCATCCCTTGAACCAAGGCATGTTAGCACTTGGCCCCAGCATGTTGCCATCGTTCCAACCAGAAATTGGCACAAATGCTACTGTGTTGGGGTTGTAGCCAACTTTCTTATTGTAAGTGCTGACTTCCTTAACCATTTCCTTGTATCTCTTCTGTCTGTAGGGTGGCTAAGTGGAATCCATTTTGTTAACTCCAACAATTAGTTGTTTCACACCCAGTGTGTAAGTCAGAAGGAGATGCCAGCTTCAAATTCACCAGCTGCAACAATCAGGGTAGCACAGTCAGCCTGAGATGTGCCTGTGATCATGTTTTTTTTAAATGTCTTTGTCTTGGGGCATCAACTAGTTACATAATACTTTCTGGCCTCAAGTTCCCACAGGGAACTATCATCAGTACCACCACCCTCACACTTAGCTTTCAGTTTATCCAAGACCCAGGTGTACTTGAAGGACCCCTTTCCCATCTCAGTAGCCTTGTAGAGACTGGGTCTCATCATGTGGCCCAAGGTGGTCTTGAACTCCTGAGCTCAAGGGATCCTCATGCCTCGGCCTCCCAGAGTGCTGGGATTACAGGCATGAGCCACTGTACCCAGGTGATAAATGGTGTTTTGTCAAGCGGCAGGATTAATACTATCTGACATGGGCCGAGTGCAGTGGCTCACACCTGTAATCCCAGCACTTTGGGAGGCTGAGGCGGGTGGATCACCTGAGGTTGGGAGTTTGAGACTAGCCTGACCAACATGTAGAAACCCCGTCTCTACTTAAAATACAAAATTAGTCTAGCATGGTGGCACATGCCTGTAATCCGCGCTACTCAGGAGGCAGGAGAGTCACTTGAACCCAGGAGGTGAAGGTTGCGGTGAGCCCTGATGGTGCCATTGCACTCCAGCCTGGGCAACAAGAGCGAAACTCCTGTCTTGGGGGAAAAAAAAAAAAAGGTCAAAAGGACTGAGTTTAGGGGGCTTCCAGAAAGGTAAGCTAGAACATGTTAATGTTCTGAGGGGGTGGCACACCATTCTCCAAGGGAGTTGAAGCTCCTACAACATTGTACATCTCACCTCTGTAACTCTTTATTTTACTGTTTATTTATATACTTTAAAATAACGTTTGTAAGAGTCCAGTGACCAGGTTTCCATTCATTCTGTGAGCTTCTCTAACAAATTATTAAAACCAAAGGAAGGGATTGCAGAATCCCGATTTTTAGCCAGTTGGTCAGAAGCACAGGTAAAACAACCTGGGACTTGGGATTGACATCAACAGTGGGGGGCAGCCTTAGGGACTGAACCCTCACTCAGCCTATGGGGTCTGACATTATCTCTAGGTAGGAGATAGAGGACACCCAGCTGATATTTTCTGAAGAGTTGATTGCTTACTTTTTTTTTAAATTTGAGGTGGAGTCTTGCTCTGTCGCCCAGGCTGGAGTGCACTGGTGCGATCTTGGCTCACTGCAACCTCTGCCTCCCGGGTTCAAGTGATTCTCCTGCCTCAGCCTCCCAAGTAGCTGGGATTATAGGCACCTGCCACCACGCCTGGCTAATTTTTGTATTTGTGGTAGAGATGGGGTTTCACCATGTTGGCCAGGCTGATCTTGAATTCTTGACCTCAGGTGATCCGCCTGCCTCAGCCTCCCTAAGTGCTGAGATTACAGTAGTGAGCCACGGCACCCGACCTAATTATTACAGTGAGTTAATTTAGTTCTTAGCTTCCTGGTAGCCAGTTAAAAAAAAAAAAAAACAGTTTCTTTGGTGTTGAATTACAGAAATAATTTTATTATGGGAATCACCTATTTTTACAAGAGATACAGAAATATTTCCTGAATGACGATTTTAGTGCTTCTCAATCTATAAAATTAAATCATACTTTATTTTTTGTTTTTATTTTTTTGAGATGGAGTCTTGCTGTTGTCACCCAGGCTGGAGTCCAGTGGCACAATCTTGACTCACTGCAGCCTCCGCCTCCCAGGTTCAAGCAGTTCTCCTGTCTCAGCCTCCTGAGTAGCTGGGATTACAGGCACCTGCTACCTTGGCAGGCTACTTTTTTGTATTTTGTAGTAGAGATGGGGTTTCACTGTGTTGGCCAGGCTGGTCTTGAACTCCTTACCTCCAGTGATCCGCCCGCCTCGGCCTCTCAAAGTGCTGGGATTACAGTTGTGGGCTACCGCTCCTAGCCTTAAACCATACTTTAAAGAAGTTTTCAGGCTCACGCCTGTAATCCCAGCACTTTGAGAGGCCGAGGCGGGCGGATCACCTGAGGTCAGGAATTTGAGACCAGGAGTTTGGCCAACTCGGTGAAACCCCATCTCTACTAAAAATACAAAAATTAGCCGGGCATGGTGGCAGACACCTGTAATCCCAGCTACTCAGGAGGCTGAGGCAGGAGAATTGCTTGAACCCGGGAGGTGGAGGTTGCAGTGAGCTGAGATCGTGCCATTGCACTCCAGCCTGGGGGACAAGAGCGAGACTTCGTCTCAAAAAAAAAAAAAAAAGAAGTTTTCAGATTTTTCAGGATTAAAATTTAAGGAAATTGGTAGTTAACATACTCCTTAGTCTCTCAGGTATGTTGGCAGAACCATAACCCAAGAGGCCTATTTGAAGCATGGTTGTTAGTGATATAAAACTATTACTTGGTTCAAATGTGATGGAGTATAATATGTTCTTTGGTTTTGTTTTATGAATATTTAAGTTTTGTGGTATTTTTTAAAGAAAGATTGAAATACTTTTTGTGGTTCTGTAGAGTGCTAAGTACTAACGAAACCAAAGAAATCCTGTTTAAGCTTATTAGAAAATTGTACACATACAAAACAATTTGAAAACATATCTGAAACACTTAGAACATTTTTTTTTTTTTTTGGGAGACAGAGTCTTGTTCTGTCTCCCAGGCTGGAGTCCAGTGGTGGCACAATCATGGCTCACTGTAACTTCTGCCTCCCAGGTTCAAGTGATTCTCCTGCCTGAGCCTCCCAAGAAGCTGAGATTACAGGCGTGCGCCACCACACCTGGCTAATTTTTTTATTTTTAGTGGAGATGTGGTTTTGTCATGTTGGCTAGGCAGGTCAAGTGATTCTCCCACCTGGGGTCCCTTCTTTTTTTTTTTTTCTAAACATTAAATTGCTTTTATTGCGTGACACTTAGTATGCAAATCAGGAAGTTTTAATTTTAAATGTTTGCTTTCACTAATTCTAACCACTGATTAAAGGCCTCAAAAGTACAGTATTGAGGCAGGCTTGGTGGCTCTCATGCCTGTAATCCCAGCAGTTTGGGAGGCCAAGGCGGGAGGATCGCTTGCGGTCAGGAGTTCAGGCCAGCCTGGCCAACATGGTAAAATCTTGTCTCTACTAAAAATAAAAAAATTAGGAGAATGAGGTAGGAAAATCGCTTGAACCCGGGAGACATAGGTTGTGGTGAGCTGAGAGATCACACCACTGTACTCCAGCCTGGATAATAGAGCAAGACTGTGTTCCAAAAAAAAAAAGAGTATAATACTGGTTTTGTTACTAATTCTAATTTTATAATTACAGTTTCTGATGAACTTTAATTTTCTGATTAGATTTATGAATTATAGGCCAGAAATGCTCCACACATATAACCTGATTGTTTCCTTCTGGGCTCCAGTGGGACTTTTTAAAAAAAAAAAAAAAAAAAAAACCAGGTCTGATTATTCAATATGTCTCCAGGGAAGAGTTGCAGATTCCCTGGTAATCCCTAGTGCCAGAGTTTGACAGCCTTTATTACCATTGTCTATTTAACCAAAATCCTTGCTGCTATAAATCGGCTGTATTGCTTTTGGTTTGTTCTAGTGAAAATAAGACAAACTGTCATGATTATAGAGATGGGACTTCCATTTTTTCCCCCACTCCAAAGACTTCCTTTTTCAATGCAATTTTAGTTACTGTTACTAACCCAAGTTAATTTTTGATTAACTTGGAATCAAACCTGAGTTTTGCCATTTATTGAAAACCTGGGTTTTGCCATTTATTGAGGTGTTAATTGAAATATTAATATATTTAGAGCAGAAATGTCGTTTTTTAGGGAATCTAGAGCAACAGCAAAGCTGAGGTCAAACTACCATAAGGATGGACACCAAGGAAGCTGTGTTTGGGACAAAAAGAAATCAAGATAAGGTAGATGCAAAGTAGAGAAAAGAACTGGACCCTGGGGGGAAGGGTGGTAGTTGGGAGTGGGTTATATGCTTCTAAGGGCAAAGAATAGGCAGATTTCCGAAGAGGAAGGCCCAAAAGGAAATATTGAGAATTTGTGTTCAAATACTACTTTCCCTCTGAATGTACAAGTTTTTGCTTTTAGATAACAGAGTACTTCAAACATTGATAAAGTTAGGTGTTTTGTTGGGGTGGGTTCTAATATTCAGGGCTAATGTTTCCTTGGAATAGTTGTGGAAGACACTATTGGTATATGTTGATAAAACCGTTACCAAAACCCAGCTTCAGCACTAATGCCTGTTTTTACTTGGAGGTCAAAAGGGAATCTGTGATTGAAGTGTTAAACTGACAAAATCTGTACAGAATATTTAATTTTTCCTTTTATTTTTGTGATACAAAGACTGTGTTTCTTTTCATAGCAACATGAACCGTGAAGACCGGAATGTGCTGCGTATGAAAGAACGGGAAAGGCGGAATCAGGAAATTCAGCAGGGTGAAGACGCCTTCCCACCTAGCTCTCCTCTCTTTGCAGAGCCATACAAAGTTGTAAGTTGCCCTTCTGTGAATGTTTTTTTCCCATTAGCATGACATTTTTGCTTTTAAAATATTTCATATTTGAATGTTTATATTAGAAAAGAATTACTGTGAATACCACTTATCATTTTTTTTCCTGTCCTTTACATAGAACATACTTTTTTGGGGATAAACTTTTCTTTGGAGTATGTTATGCTTACAGAAAATACACAAAATAGGTGTTATGGCTTGAAGAATTTTCACAGCATCAACAGCTTCATACAGCTCAGATCAAGAAATAGAACGTTACTAGCACCCTAAAAGTCATCTTCCAACCCACCTCCTATTGCTGTCTTGTGTTCTTAAAAATGTGTTCTGAGTTGGCTCACACATTTATCTCTATTTTCCTAGTTGTGCTACTAACTATGGGCGGGTACTTCACCATTCTGAGCCTTGAATTAAATTAGAATTTTGTGACTCAATTTGCATTGTTTGATTTTTCCTAGGTGTTCTTTAAGTATGATATCAATAAAAAATGAATATTTCGTAGATGCTTTTGTTACTCCTCACTGCCATTTGCTACTTAGTTTACAAAGTTTCGGAGATTATTAGTATGTTTGAATAAATGTGTCTTCAGTATCAGTCTGATTTTTCTATTGTTATAGACAATTATTTGGGTATCACTTGTTCGTTAAATTTTTGTTTCTGCTTGTAACTATAACATTGAATTATAAGGAATATAATATTTTCATAAACTGCCAAAATATAAGCGTTAGCTAATCTGCTGGCCTGTGGAACGTAATTTTATAAAGGCAGATTACTTTACTGTTCTTCAAAAGACTTTTTTTTTTGAGACACAGTCTCGGTCTTTCGTCCAGGCTGGAGTGCCATGTCATGATCTCGGCTCGTTGCCACCGCTGACTTCTGGGTTCAAGTGAGTCTTCTGCCTCAGCCTCCCGAGTAGCTGGGATTGCAGGCATGCACCACCTTGCCCGGCTAATTTTTTTTTTTGGAGGTGGAGTCTTACTGGAGTGCAATGACACAATCTTGGCTCACTGCAACCTTCACTTCCTGGGTTCAAGCAATTCTCCTGCCTCAGCCTCCTGAGTAGCTAGGATTACAGGCATCTGCCATCATGCCTAGCTAATTTTTGTATTTTTAGTAGAAACAGGGTTTCACCATGTTGGCCAGGCTGGTCTTCAACTCCTGACCTCAGGTGATCTGCCTGCCTTGGCCTCCCAAAGTGCTAGTATTACAGGTGTGAGCCACCATGTCCAGCCACGCCTGGCTAACTTACGTATTTTTGCTAGAAATGGGTTTTCACCATGTTGGCCAGGCTGGTCTGGAACTCCTGACATTAGGTGATCTGTCCGCCTCAGCCTCCGAAAGTGCTGGGATTACAGGTATGAGCCACTGCACCTGGCCCTTCAAAATACTTTGTGAATTTAAAAGACAAGAGTCTTGCTATGTTACCCATGCTGGAGTGCAGTTGCTGTTCACAGGTGAAATCGTAGTGCACTGGAGCCTCAAAATCTTGGAATCGAGCAATCCTCCTGCCTCAGCTGCACAGGGTAGCTGAAAGTACAGGCACGTGCTACTGCGCTCGGATTATATTTTAGTATGGTTATTTTTAGGCACTTTTCAATGATTTTTTTTTTCACTACAGACTGATACATTTGGAGTATGCTTCAAGGTATTAATGTTAAGATATGAGGTAAAGCCTTCCTTTGAAAAGCCCCTTTCCATTCGAAGTTTGGAAAATTAGTTCAGAAGCATATTTTATTTCTGATTATGCTCATTGTATAATTTTATTTTTATTTTTTGTAGACTAGCAAAGAAGATAAGTTATCAAGTCGTATTCAGAGTATGCTTGGAAACTACGATGAAATGAAGGATTTCATAGGAGACAGATCTATACCAAAGCTTGTTGCAATTCCCAAGCCTACAGTACCACCATCAGCAGATGAAAAATCTAACCCAAATTTCTTTGAACAGAGACATGGAGGCTCTCATCAGAGTAGCAAATGGACTCCAGTAGGACCCGCACCCAGCACTTCTCAGTCTCAGAAGCGGTCTTCAGGCTTACAGAGTGGACATAGTAGCCAGCGGACCAGTGCAGGTAGCAGTAGTGGCACTAACAGTAGTGGTCAGAGGCATGACCGTGAGTCATATAACAGTAGTGGGAGCAGCAGCCGGAAAAAAGGCCAGCATGGATCAGAACACTCCAAATCACGTTCTTCCAGCCCTGGAAAACCCCAGGCTGTTTCTTCATTAAGCTCTAGTCATTCCAGGTCTCATGGGAATGATCACCATAGCAAGGAACATCAACGCTCCAAATCACCTCGGGACCCTGATGCAAACTGGGATTCTCCTTCCCGTGTACCTTTTTCAAGTGGGCAGCACTCAAATCAATCTTTCCCACCCTCATTGATGTCAAAGTCCAATTCAATGTTACAGAAACCCACTGCCTATGTGCGGCCCATGGACGGACAGGAGTCCATGGAACCAAAGCTGTCCTCTGAGCACTACAGCAGCCAATCTCACGGCAACAGCATGACTGAGCTGAAGCCCAGCAGCAAAGCACATCTCACCAAGCTGAAAATCCCTTCCCAACCACTGGATGTAAGTCACACATTTAGAGCTTTTAACATTGTGACTATGTGAAGCAATTGACTGATCATGAAATTATGATTGAACTTGAACACTGCTTCTTTGCCTTAATAGTAAGGAATGTAAAAGTTGAAAGATGAAAAAAAAATGTAAAGACAGACTTGTGAGTTACTCCTAAGTGGATCCGTAGATCTTTTGACTTGTCCTCTTGGGAAATGGAGAAAATGTCATTCACAGTTTTCAAATATTAAGATGACAAGTCAGTTATAGAATAAAAGAATGACCAATTGATACCTTCGATTTCTGCATTTTGATTTTATAGAACAATATACCTTTGTTGTTTAAAAACAAAATTAACTTTTCTATGCTTACATTGTTACTAATGAATGAGATGCAGGTCATGGTGTATGGTTATGATAAATGGGACTTTCGGGTCTGTGGAAATGGTAATATTGTATACTTTGAATGCTATGATCATTTTCTCTGGTTGTACTTAAAGGATGGAGACAGCTGTTCCAGGTTCATAGTGATGGTTTGAAATTTAAATTGAATTGCATACCAAAGCCTTTTGGAACATTTCATTGTGAAATAGCTGAAATTATATCTTTTTTTTCAAGATGGGTATCTCATCATGTTGCCCAGGCTGGTCTGGAACTCCTGGCTTCAAGTGATCCTCTCATCTTGGCCTTCCGAAGTGTTGAGGTTATAGACATGACCATCATGCCTGGCCCAAATTTTGTCTCTCTCTCTCTCTCTCTTTTTTTTTTTTTTTTGAGACGGAGTTTCGCTGTTGTTGCCCAGGCTGGAGTGCGATGGCACGATCTCAGCTCACTGCAACCTCTGCCTCCCAGGTTCAAGCAATTCTCCTGCCTCAGCCTCCCGAGTAGCTGGGATTACAGGCGTGTGCCACCATGGCCGGCTAATTTTGTATTTTTAGTAGAGATGGCGTTTCACCATGTTGGTCAGGCTGGTCTTGAACTCCTGACCTCACATGATCCGCCTGCCTTGGCCTCCCAAAGTGCTGGAATTACAGGCGTGAACCACCGCACCCAACCCCAAATTTTATCTTTTCATGTAGTTTGCACAATAAAAAAAAATTTGGAAAACAATGTCAGTAGCCAAAAAATTACAACTGTTAGCTCAAAAGGGTGGAAGGAAGAATCCAGGTAATGTAAAATGCTGTTTTGCAAACGTTTAAAACATCTTTCCAGTAGCCTTGGGAAACTCACTTTGAGTGGCATTTGTTATCTAATTACTCCTCTCAAGAGAACAGTAAAATGGTAATTTGTTATTTCTTTAAACAACATGATCTTTAGAGTTTGACTTAAGTTCGGCTCTCTAATTCCTGTTTGTGCCTTAGAATAAGCAATTTGCTTTTTGTGATTTAGAAAGACTATGTAAAATGTCCATGTTCCAGACTAGTAATCTTTCAGTAATACTTGTTTAACCCATTTATGCTTAGTGTTCCATTATTGGAATGCTAAGCTCGTAGGAGTTACTTATATCCTACTGCTCAAGGTCATTGCCGAGGTCTGATTCTTCACACAAAAAATTTACAACCTCTGGCATAAATGGGTTAACTTTGTTTATGTGCAATGATGTATCTCAGTATCATGATAGATTTTATATATAGATAAGCTTAAATTTTTGGACAAGCTGCACACCTGAAAAATTACATTCTAAAAATTATTTATAATCTAAAATATAGGATAAAAAACTTAAAACATTTGCAAACTATAAAGTTCCCCCAGCTTTGTATAGTTTGGTGATTAAAATTTTCTGGTGCTTGAAAAATTTGTATTTAAGGAAATTAATCCAAAGATTCTAAACAGTGTACTGATTTAGAGTAATGGGGTCATAAATACTTTTAATAATGTTTTTAAGTCTGTGAAGCAAATACTAAAAATCTACTGATAAAAATCTGATGTGTGCTGCTTTTTCTCTCAAGGCATCAGCTTCTGGTGATGTGAGCTGTGTGGATGAAATCCTAAAAGTAAGTTTTTTTAAAAAAATCTTTTCAATCTCTTTAATTTTTTATGCTCTGCCACCCTCTTACCCTCTGTATTTCACAAAGGATCTGAAGCAACAGTTTGCTTATATTTGTAACTTGATTATGTCCATCATAAATAATTTACTATCTTCTTTGTTTACCATTTGCCTTCAAAGAGCTAGTTTTGTTCTTTGTGTTTTTTGTTGTTGTTGTTTTGAGATGCAGTCTCACTCTGTCGCCCAGGCTGGAGTGCAAATAGTGCGATCTCAGCTCACTGCAACCTCCACCTCCCAGATTCAAGTGATTCTTTCACCTTAGCCTCCTGAGTAGGTGGGATTACAGGCGCCCGCCATCATGCCCAGCTAATTTTTGTATTTTTGCGGAGATGGGGTTTCACCATGTTGGCCAGGCTGGCCTGGAACTCCTGACCTCAGGTGATCCACCTGCCTCGGCCTCCCAAAGTGCTGGGATTACAGGTGTGAGTCACTGCGCCCAGCCACGTTCTTTGCTTTTAAGTAAAATAGATTTTAATCTTAACACTTACTTTGCCTGGAAAATATCAACAAGCCAATTATAACCGTACTTTTTCATGCTTAACTGTTAATAATTCGAAGTGCGAAAAACTCAGTAGTTATCAGTCAAACCATTATGATCAAAATACTTTGCTTTTGTTCATCTCTACATACTGGTCAAATCTTACAGTAATAGATTTTCTTCCAGTTTTGCACATTTTGGTTTTTTTTTTCTTTTTTTTTGATATAGAGTCTCACTCTGTTGCCCAGTCTGGAGTACAGTGGCATGATCTCGGCTCACTGTAACCTCTGCCTCCTGGGTTCAAGTGATTCTTGTGCCTCAGCTTCCTGAGTAGCTGGGATTACAGGCGCCCACCACCACGTCCAGCTAATTTTTGTATTTTTAGTAGAGATGGGGTTTCACCACATTGTCCAGGCTGGTCTTGAATTTCTGACCTTAAGTTACTCCCCCTCCCCCACCCCCCCGCCCGACCTCCCAATGTGCTGGGATTATAGCCTGAGCCACTGCACCTGGCTGTTTTACACATTTTTTTTTTTTTTTTGAACCGGAATTTTACTCTGTCACCCAGGCTGGAGTGCAATGGCATGATCTCGGCTCACTGTAACTTCCACCTCACAGGTTCAAGTGATTCTCCTGCCTCTGCCTCCTGAGTAGCTGGGATTATAGGCACCCGCGACCAAGCCTGGCTACTTTTTTTTTTTTTTTGTAGAGATGAGGTTTCACCATGTTGGCCAGGCTGGTCTGGAACTCCTATCTGCCTGCCTTGGCCTCCCAAAGTGCTGGGATTATAGGCATGAGCCACCACGCGCAGCCAACATTTTGGATATTTAATGAAACATGTTTAAAATTGACACATGACCAAAAAGTACATTATCTATTAGAAAAAGAGAAAGTCCAGTGAATTAGTGAATGACAATGACTACTTTTTGCTTAGTGGAGAAAACTGTGAGTCACATATTGCTTGTATTTTCTTGTTTTCTTTTTTTTTTTTTTTTTTTTTTTTTTTGTGAGCTTCTGAATTTGTGTCTATACTTACAATTCACTGTGAACACCTTTGAAAGACTACCTGCATTGGTTGCTTCCACTCTTTTCTTTCCCATTCCTTCCTTTAGTCCACTGTAATCTCCCTTTTACCTCTGCCATTTTGCAGAACCCGTTTCTCTATGGTCATTATCTTTCTCCCTCCATCCAGAGGCATTAGTTGAGTTCTTTTTTATTCTTTCTGCTATTTATTTTTTCCTTCTGGAAACATTCTTCTTTCCTTGACTGTTTTTATGCTTCATTGTTTTTGTTTGCCTTCCACCTTTCTTGCCTCTCTTTTTTTGCCCTTTTTGGAACCCTTGTGCCTTCTCTTATCTCTTAAGTGCAGGTGCATTCTTGTAGCCTCTGCTCTTTCTGCTCTTTGACTTGCCTTTTCCACCATTCTTGGTTTTATCTGTTTGACAGCTGTTTAGTCTTTCTCTCCTGCATTGACCTCCTTTGGGTTTTGGTTTGTCTCTTAATTGCTTCTTAGCTGAGTTTCCATTTGGATTTATTTCTCTTTGCTGCTTCAGACTCAACATGTCTAAAGCCATACTTATCAGACTTCCTTGGATTAGTAGTACACCACTTTCCCGTGCTTGTAAGTGTAGAATCCTAAATATCTCTAATTTCTTCGTCATATTCTATGTAGTTGCAAAACTGGATGTAGACTTTTAAAATTTTTGTTTTTTAAATATCCATTCCTTTCTTCCCATTTCTGCCACCTTGAGCTTCAGTAATTATAACATTGAGTCCTCATTCAGGCTTTCTGCCTCCAGAATCTCCCTGCTCATATGTCTTTTGCATTGCTACCTGATTCTTTACTTCAGGCCCTAGTCTTCATAAATTAATTTTTCCCTTAAAAATTTTCAGTGGCTCTCTAAGACTATAGAAAGAATAGTATCCAAATTTAATATCCGCAGGCCAATCCTAACCTATCTCATTACTGAATGACCACTTTTGCCAAACTGGTTTCCCTAAGCCACATACTTTCTTGCTCTTTTACCTCCTTAAATAAAGTAAGGTTGGAATTTCTCCTACCTCTTCAGTTATATATAGATTGTTTTTTCCTGGAATCCCAATGAAATCCTTCTTCCCCCATATCAGATTATGAGACCACAGTGACAGCTCTTTCATTTGAATGTCATACATTTCTTAGTTGTCATGTATATAAAAAGTATAAGGGAGCATAAATATTTTCCTCTGAATCCTCAACAGTGCATAGAATTATTAGTACCTGAAAGATTTTCTTACATTTAATGATCTCTTTAATGTTATTGACATCTATATTTTATATGTACAAGGGCTTGGCACTTGGCCTTTAGGTGCTCAGTGATTCGATGATACTTGGAGTATTAAATCAAATTTTCAATTGAGAGTTTTGCTATTTGAGATATAAAATGCCAATTCTAAAAAGCTGAGTTTATGAGTTTTTGTTTCCTTTTCCCTTTCCTGTCTGTAGTATGCAAGGAACTTCAGGTGTGTGTTCCCTTCATATTTTCTTTGTATTTGTAGTCATATCATTTTTAGGAGCCCCATCATGAACTTAAAAAAAAATTTACTCTAAACGTGATGTATATTTATTGAAAAAATGATTTATTCAAGGCATGCTCATTGAGCACCTACTTTGTGTCAACCACTGGGAATATAGTGGTCATAATGTTATGCCTTTGAGCTGATATTCTAGAGCTGGATGTAGGAAGCAATCTATTATATAATATTATTTCAGGAAGTGAAATTCCATTAAAAAACAAAGCATTTTAAGGGGATAAAGAGCATTTATATGCAGGTGGCTATTTTAAGAGGTTCAAGTAGTAAAATATCAAGTTCCTTTGTCTCTTCTTCCTTCTGTCATTCTGTTGCCCAAAGCTAAACATTAACTAGGACATAGACTGTGATTCGTCTTTGTCAGTTAATAAAATACTGTGGAGATCATTACATATCAACAGTTAAATTTCTCATTTTAATGTCTACTTGGTGTTCTGTTTTGTAGATGTCTGGTAATTTATTTAATCTGTACTGTGTTGGTGTCAACCTAAATAACAGAGACTCTCTAAAAGAAAAGATGATGGGAATAGAGCATTGCATTGGGAGTACACGTGCCATAGTAGTCTATGTGCACATTCAAGGAGGTAAAGAGAGACAAAGGTTTTTAAAGGAAAAAATGAAGACGATTATGTAATTGTTTTTGAAATAATTATCCTTGGCTACAAAGATCAGTAGTAAGGAGGACACCAGTCTGAGGTCGGACAAGCTGGACAGGTGTCTTTATGGAAGTCTTTTTTTGGTTTAGGGTTTTGATGACCTTTGTGCAAGGTTGTGGTTTTTGTAGACTTTTTTGTTTATCAGGCATACAAGCATGAGAAACCTTTCTTCATGGTCTTTTGCAGCTCAGGGTGTGTTATATATATATATATATATATAAATATTAGTGACTCCATTTTGATTCTTACAACTTTCACATTGACTACCTAGGTTGTTTCAGTTTTTAAAGTGTGAGCCCCTTGTATGTGTATCTTTACAAAACTGTGTGGATATTGCTATGCGATAAATTCCTAGGTATTATACCACTATTAATTTGTTGCGTTTCCTTAATTTACCTGATGACTTACTTTGAACTAAATGCCAGAAATAATATACTCTCTCCTTATTCTCATACCTCTGTCTTCTCGGCTTGTCTAACATACACATTGTAATCTTACCAGACCTCACCCAGACATATTTGGCATTAAGATTAGGCAGAAGGCATTGAATGAAATCAAACTTAGGGTCTTGCTTTTCCGTTTTCCTCCTCCTGTGTTTTTGAAATTTCTCTTCTGATTTCTTCCCCTGACAAATTTTTTCTACGATTATATAGACTCTATAGCCAGACTTTTGAGGATGAAATATAATGTTCATTATTTACTAAGTGTATGGCCTTGAATAATTGACTTTTGTGCTTCAGTTTCATCCTAAATAGAGATAGGATGATAGTGGTATCAACCTCATCATGTCATCGTGAGTACTAAATGAGTAATAAACATGTAAAACACTTAGCACAGTGTCTGGCCCATTCAAGGTACACAGTAAATGTTAGCTGTTTTCTTTATCATTGTCCCCTTCCTCCCACTATCACAGCAAGCTCTTCCTTTTTAGTGTTTTATTATGTGCCTTGTATTTGATTACAGGCTGATTTCTGTAACTATTCACAGGTTTCATAATTTGAATTGTAAACTCCTCAAAGCCAGGGAGTGTTTACTGATCTTCTTATTACTACCTACACCATAGTGCCTTACACACAATTGTGCTTAATATTTATTGACTAAGTATGTAGAATTTTGGAGGAGCTGTCATGAAACCAGTATTTATAAATACAAATCTGGTTTTTAGCTGCATAATTTTTATCCTTGACCTGGTTGAAAACAAACTGTAATAATTACATTTCAGGAGATGACGCATTCATGGCCTCCCCCTCTAACGGCTATTCATACACCATGCAAAACAGAACCTTCCAAATTTCCTTTTCCAACTAAGGTAAGTAAATAAAATGTATCTTTCATAATGTAAGAAAACTCTAAATGGCTTGACTAAAATCATATGGATTAAAAATTGTCTTGCCATTCCCATTCTAGTGGGAGACAGACAGTAAATAAGTAAATAAATAGATAAATTCAGATAGTGACAACTGTTTATGAAGATAATTAGCAGGGTAATAGAATTGAGAGCATCTTGGATCAAGAGGTATTTAAGAAAGCTTTGATGGCAATATGGGAGAGAGATTTAAAAGACATTAATATAGCCGGACACAGTGGCTCATGCCTGTAATCCCAGCACTTTGGAAGGCTGAGGCAAGAAACTCTCTTGAGGCCAGGAGTTTGCGACCCCCTGGTCAACATAGCAAGACCCTGTCTCTACCAAAAATTGAAAAAACAAAACGAAACCTTGGCATAGTGGCCCATGCCTGTGGTCCCCGTTACTGGGGAGGCTGAGATGGGAGGATCACTTGAACCTGGGAGGTCAAGGCTGCAGTGAGCTGTGATTGCACCACTGCACTCCAACCTGGGCAACAGAACAAGATTCTATCAAAAAAAAAAAAAAGACATTCATATTTATTGCAAACTATTATGGTATTGTAGGCCTGAGGTGGTAAGGGCTTCTCAAACTGTTGTTTTAAGAACCTGTTTCTATAAGACATAGCAACCATACTTATGTCCCATGGAAGGAGGTTCCTCAGATAACAGTTCCAAGGTTGTTTAAAATCAGCAGATTGATTTTTTTTTTAAACTTGTACTTAACAGTATTAATTTACACTTAACACAAATAATACAGAAATACATTCTTCTAGTGAAAGTTTGACCAGGACCGCTAATAATAGCCTTTCCCCAATTCCGTCCCCTTCATCCCAACAGAGCTCCTTTCATAAGTACCTTTGCAAGTCTATATTCATGTAATACATGTATAATCATTACATGTAAGCATTTTCTCATTTATTTCTACACAAATAATATTGTCCTGTATCTTTCACCAGTCAGCAGTAGGTCTTGGGGACCTGTCTGTGTTACTACATGTAGAGGTGTTTTGTTTCTTTGAATTGCATCGGTAGTGTTAATGTATCCTACTTTGTTTAGCCATTTCTCTTTGGTATTTAAGCTGATAGCAAGTTTTCATTTCTATAAATGTTTCTTCAGTTGGTATCTTTGTTCATGCCTTCTGTGTGCATGTGATTTTCTTTAGGGTAAAAAGCAAAAAGTAGAATTGCTGAGTGTTGAGAGTATATATTTAATATATACTCTCACAAATTCCTTCCATAGTTCTATTACAGGATTTGTACCAGCCAGTATTCCCACTTGTATTACCTTTTGTTTCACACATGCACACCACCATTTGATATTATTAAACAGCAGTGTTTTGAGTGAAAATGGCATTCCATTTGCTTGATTGCTAGTGAGGTTCATCATCTTTACATATTTGTTATCCATTTGGTTTCTTTGTGGGTAAATTTGCTTATTCTCACTGTCCTTTGGGTTGCATTTTTTACCTATTGAGTTTTAGGTGGTCTTCCTTTTTTGTTTTGTGTTGTTTTGTTTGAATTCTGGATTCCAATAATTTCTTATACATGCTGAAAATTTATCTACCAGTTAGATTCTTTTCTTTTTATGGTCTAAAGTTTTTAATTTTTGATGAATAAAATTTATCTTTCTCTTCCTTTATAGTTTTTGCTTTTAATGTTAAAGAAGACTTTTCTTTTTCTAGAATCATAAACATACCCTCTTATTTTTCTTTCAATGTGGTTTTTAGTTTTATTTTTTATGTTTACCTTCGTGAATGATGTCAGGTAGATTTAAAAACTTTCTGTCTCTATTTATGCCATGTCACTCTTACCTTTTATATCTTTGTTTACATATACAAAATGCACTGGTATTTATTTATTTATTTATTTTTGTTTTTTTCCTGAGATGGAGTCTCCCCTTGTCACCTAGGCTGGAGTGCAGTGGTGTGATCTCTGCTCACTGCAACTTCTGCCTCTTGGGTTCAAGCAGTTCTCCTGCCTCAGCCTCCCGAGTAGCTGTTACTACAGGTGCCCACTACCACGCCCAGCTAATTTTTGTATTTTTAGTAGAGACAGGGTTTCACCATGTTGGCCAGGCTGGTCTTGAACTCCTGACCTCAGGTGATCCACCCGTCTCGGCCTCCCAAAGTGCTAGGATTACAGGTGTGAGCCACCGTGTCTGGCCAATGCACTGGTATTTAATGTGCAGTTTGAGTTTTGTTTTTTGTTTGTTTGTTTGTTTTGAGATGGAGTCTTGCTCTTTTGCCTAGGCTGGAGTGAAGTGGTGCGATCTCGGCTCACTGCAACCTCCGCCTCCTGGGTTCAAGTGATTTTCCTCCCTCAGCTTCTCAAGTAGCTGAGATTACAGGTGCGAACCACCACGCCTGGCTAATTTTTTGTATTTTTAGTAGAGACAGGGTTTCACCATGTTGACCAGGCTGGTCTGGAACTCCTGACCTCAGGTGATCCACTTACCTCTGCCTCCCAAAGTTCTGGGATTACAGGCGTGAGCCACTGTGCCCGGCCTGCAGTTTGAGTTTTGATACATATGTGCACCTGTATAACCACCACCATAATTAAGAATTAGAACATTTCCATTACCCCCAAATTTCTTCATATTCCTTTGTAGTCTCCCTTGCCTCTACCACTGTCCCTATTGCAATTTCTGGTCTATTTTATGTCACTCTAGATAAGTTTTGTTTTTTCTAGAATTTCATGTGAATGGAATCAGTACATCATGTGCTTCTTTTATATATTTACCTTCATTTTCTCAGTATACAGTTTTGTAATTCTTCCATGTTCTTGATTGTATCCATAGTTTTTCTTTTTCTTTTTCTTTTTTTGAGACGGAGTCTCGCTCTGAGTCTCACTCCCAGAGTGCAGTGGCATGATCTCGGCTTACTGCAACCTCCGCCTCCAGGGTTCAAGCGATTCTCCTGCCTCAGTCTCCTAAGTAGCTGGGCTTACAGGCATGCACCACCACGCCTTGCTGATTTTTGTATTTTTAGTAGAGACGGAGTTTCGCCATGTTGGTCAGGCTGGTCTCGAACTCCTGACCTCGCGGTCCGCCTGTGTCGGCCTCCTAAAGTGCTGGGATCACAGGTGTGAGCCACCACGCCTGGCCCAGTTTTTCTTTTTTTGTTCCCAATCAGTATTTTATTACATGGAAATACCAACATTTGCTTCCTGTTGATGAACATTTGGGTTATTTCCAGATTTAGACTGTTAAGAATAAAGTATCTATAAACATTCATGTTTTCTTTTATCCTGGATAAATACTGGGTCACATAGTAAAAAGTAGAATTGCTGGTTCATAGGGTAAGTGCATATTAAATTTTACTTATTTATTATATTTTAATTTTTTTAGAGACTGAGGTCTCACCTAGGCTGGTCTTACCTAGGCTGGAGTACAGTTGTCATATAGCTCACTATACACTTGAACTCCTGAGCTCTGGCAATCCTCTCATTTCAGCCTCTTGAGTACCTCGGACAACAGATGCTACTACCATGCCAGACTTTTATATAGAGATGGGGGTCTCACTATACTGCCCAGGCTGGTCTCAAACTCCTGACTTCAAGCCATCCTTCTGTTTCAGTGTCACAAGCACAAGCTACAGTGCCCACCACTAAGTTTATAGTAAACTGAAAACTGTATTTCCCTCCCTCCCTCCCTCCCTCCCTCCACCCCTCCCTCCCTCCCTCCCTCCCTCCCTTTCTCTCTCTCTCTCTCTCTCTCTCTCTTTCTCTCTCTCCTTTCTTTCCTTTCCTTTCTTTTTTTTTTTGTTTGAGATGGAGTCTCACTCTGTCACCCAGGCTGGAGTGCAGTGGTGTGATCTTGGCTCACTGCAAGCTCTGCCTCCCGGGTTCACGCCATTCTCCTGCCTCAGCCTCCCGAGTAGCTGGGACTGCAGGCGCCCACCACCACACCCGGCTAATTTTTTGTATTTTTAGTAGAGACGGGGTTTCACCATGTTAGCCAGGATGGTCTTGATCTCCTGACCTAGTGGTCCGCCTGCCTCAGCCTCCCAAAGTGCTGGGATTACAGGCATGAGCCACTGCGCCCGGCCTCTTTCCTTTCCTTTCTTTCCTTTCTTTCTTTGCGACAGGGTCTCACTTTGTGGTCCAGGCTGCAGTGCAGTGGCATGATCATGGCTCATTGCAGCCTTGACCTCCCAGGCTCAAGTGATCCTCCTGCGTCAGCCTCCTGAGTAGTGGGGACTACAGGCATGCACCACCACGCCTGGCTGACTTTAAAAAATTATTATTATTTTTTTGAGACAAAGTCTTGCTCTGTTGCACAGGCTGGAGTGCAGTGGCGTGATCTTGGCTCACTGCAGCCTCTGCCTACTGAGTTCAAGTGATTCTCCTGCCTCAGCCTCCTGAGAAACTGGGACTACGGGTACGTGCCACCACGCCCAGCTAATTTTTTGTATTTTTAGTAGAGACGAGGTTTCGCCATGTTGGCCAGGATGGTCTTCATCTCTTGACTTTGTGAGCCACCTGCCTCAGCCTCCCAAAGTACTGGGATTACAGGTGTGAGCCACTGCACCCAGCCTCATTTTTGGTTATTAAAAATAAAGCTGATGTGAATATTTGTGTATAAATCTTTGTATAAACGTTTACTTCTTTTTTTTTAAAAGACAAGATCTCTGTTGTCCAGACTAGAGTGCAGTGGCATGATCATGGCTCACTGCACTCACGAACTCCGGGCTCAAGCAGTCTCTCACCTCAGCCTCCCAAATAGCTGGGACTACAGGCGCATGCAACTATGTCTGGCTACTTTTTGTATTTTTTTGTAGAGACAAGGTTTTGCCACGTTGCCCAGGCTGATCTTGAACTCCTGGGCTCAAGCAGTTCTCCTGCCTTGGCCTCTCAAAGTGCTGAGATTACGGGCGTGAGCCACTATGCCTGGCCTGCTTTTATTTCTGTATTATAAATCCTGTTAGTGGGGTGGTTAGGTATATGGTAGGTGTCTATGCCTCACACCTGTAATCCTAGTAATGTGAGAGGTTGATGTGGGAGGATCACTTGAGTCCAGGAATTTGAGACCAGTGTAGGCAACATAATGAAACTCTGTCTCCACAAAAAAATTTTTTAAAATTACCCTGGCATGGTGGCACAGGCCTGTAGTCTTAGCTACTCAGGAGGTTAAGGTGGGAGGATTGCTTGACCACAGGAGGTTGAGGCTGCAGTGAGCAGAGATCATGCCACTACTCTCTAGCCTGGGTCCCCCTGTCTGGGGGGAAAAAAAATTTAGAAAACAACTGTCATGTTGGGCACAGTGGCTCACACCTGTAATCCCAGCACTTTGGGAGGCCAAGTTGGGTGGATCACCTGAGGTTGGGAGTTCGAGAGCAGCCTAACCAACATGGAGAAATCCCGTCTCTCCTAAAAATACAAAATTCGCCAGGCGTGGTGGCGCATGCCTGTAATCCCAGGAGGCTAAGGCAAGAGAATCACTTGAAGCAGGGAGGCGGAGGTTGCAGTGTGCCGAGATCGCGTCATTGTACTCCAGCCTGGGCAACAAGAGTGAAACTCTGTCTCAAAAAAAAAAAAAAAAAGAAAAGAAAAGAAAACAACTGTCATACTATTTTCCAAAGTGGTTGAACCATTTTATATTCCTGCCAATGGTATATGAGAGTTCCACTTGTTCCATGTCCTTAATAACGCTTGATATTGTCCTTACTAACACTTGATATAGTACTACTCTGTGTACCTGATTGTGATTTCAATTTACATTTCTCTAGAGACAGAGTATCTTGAGCATCTTTTCATGTACTGATTTGACACTTCCTTATCTTCTTTGTTGCAGTGTCTGAATATTTTGCCCATTTTTAAATGGAGGCTGGGTCTTTTTTTTTGATGATGTGGAGTCTCACTCTGTGGCCAGGCGCTGAATCGATGATGGGGATGTCGACTCACCTCTGGCCTCCGCCTCCTGGGTTCATGCCATTCTCCTGCCTCGGCCTCTTGAGTAGCTGGGACTACAGGCACCCGCCACCACACCCGGCTAATTTTTTGTATTTTTAGTAGAGATGGGGTTTCACCATGTTAGCCAGGATTGACTCGATCTCCTGACCTCGTGATCTGCCCACCTCGGCCTCCAAAGTGCTGGGATTACAGGCATGAGCCACTGCGCCTGGCCTGAAATGGGCTCAGATTCTTATTGCCATTATCATATATGTGATTTGGAAATTTGTTTTCTTGCTCTGTGGACTACCTTTTCATTCTCTTTATAGTATCCCTCTAAGAACACATGTTAATTTGTATAAAGTCCACTTCTTCAGTGTTTTCTTTTACAGGTCATGTTTTTGGTGTCTATGAAATCTTGGCCTGGCTGGGCGAGGTGACTCTTGCCTGTAATCCTAGCACTTTGAGAGGCTGAGGTGGGTAGATCACTTGAGGCCAGGAGTGTGAGACTAGCCTGGTCAACAAGGCAAGACCCCACCTCGACACAAAATGTAAAAATTAGCCAGGTGTGGTGGCACAGCCTATAGTCCCAGCTACTTAGGAGGATGAGGTGGGGGATTGCTTGAACTTGGGAGGTTGAGGCTGCAGTGAGCCATGATTATGCCACTGCACTCCAGCCTAGGTGACAGAGTGAGACCTTGTCTCAAAAAAAATGTTTGCCAGCTGGGCTGATGGCTTACACCTATAATCCCAGCACTTTGGGAGGCTGAGGTGGGCAGATCACTTGAGGTCAGGAGTTCGAGACCAGTCTGGCCAACATGGCGAAACGCTGACTCTACTAAAATTACAGAAATTAGCCGGGCATGGTGGCGGGCACCTGTAATCCCACTACTCGGGAGACTGAGGCAGGAGAATCGCATGAACCCAGGAGGCGGAGGTTGCAGTGAGCCAAGATTGCGCCAGTGTACTCCAGCCTGGGCAACAGAGCAAGACTCCATTTGGAAGAAAAAAAAAGAAAAAATCTTTGCCTAACCCAAATCCTGCTATGTTGTTTCCTAGACTTCTTTTTTTTTTTTTTCTTTTAAATAAGAGACCAGGTCTCGCTGTGCTGCCCTGGCTAGTCTTGAACTTGTGGGCTCAGGTGATCCTCACCCTCCTCTGCTTCCTGCATAGCTGGGACTCTGCTCTCAGTTATACTAGACTTTTTATTTTTATTTTTTTTGAGAGAGAGTCACTCTGTCACCCAGGCTGGAGTGCAGTGGTGTGATCTTGGCTCACTGTTAACATCTGACTCCTGGCCTCAAGTGATTCTCATGCCTTGGCCTCCCGAATAGCTGGAATTACAAGTGCGCACCACCACACCCTGCAAATTTTTATATTTTTAGTAAAGATGGTGTTTTGCCATGTTGTCCAGCCTGGTCTCGAACTCCTAAGCTCAAAGTGACCCACCTGCCTTGGCCTCCCAAAGTTCTAAAATTATAAGCATGTACCACTGTGCCCAGCCTTTCCTATATTTTTTTTTATAGTTTTAGGTTTTACATTTCGACCTATGATTTATCTTAAGCTAATTTTTCTATGTTGTTACAATATATGGAATGAAGTTTTATCCTCTTGTATGTACATACCCAATTAGCATCTTTATTTAAAAGCCTTCTCTTTCCATTGAATTGCCTTTGCAGTTGTAGTTGACTCTGTATGTGTGGTGCATTTCTGACTTTTTATGTTTCATTAACCTGTTTGTCTGTCATGGTGCCAATATGAGCCTGTCTTGATGGTTCGACTTCAGGACTTACTGTAAAGTCACTACAATGTAAATCCTCAAATTGTATTAGTATTTTTCAAAGTAGATCTGACTTTTCTAGGCCATTTGCATTTTCATAAGAATTTTAGACTGGGCACAGTGGCTCACACCTGTAATCCCAGCAATTTGGGAGGCCAAGGCAGGTGGATCACCTAAGGAGGAGTTTGAGTCTAGCCTGGCTAACATGGTGAAACCCCGTCTCTACTAAAAATACAAAAAGTAGTTGGGCATGGGGCATTGTGGTGCACACCTGTAATCCCAGCTACTCAGGAGGCTCAGGCAGGAGTCTCTGGGAGGCAGAGGTTGCAGTCAGCTAAGATGATGCCACTGCATGTACTCCAGCCTGCGCGACAGAGCAAGACTCTGTCTCAAAAAAAAAAAGAAGAAGGACACCTCATCAATTTCAACATAAAAGCCTTGTGGGATTTTAACAGGGATTGAGTTGAATCTATAGATCAATTTGGGGAGAATTGGTGTCTTAGCAGTATTGAGTCTTCTGACCCATGAGTCCTTATTTCTCTCTATTTTAGTCTAATTTAATTACGTTCAGTATTGTTTTGTAGTTTTCAGTATATAGATTTTGGACATCTTTTGTCAGAATTATTCTTTTTGTTTTATTGAAAGAGTCTCACTGTGTCGCCCAGGCTGGAGTACAGTGGTGCTCAGTGAAACATCTGCCTCCTGGGTTCAAGCAATTCTCCTGCCTCAGCCTCCCAAGTAGCTGGGATTACAGGCGTCCACCATGTCCCCAGCTTATTTTTATATTTTTAGTAGAGACGAGGTTTTGCCATGTTGACGAGGCTGGTCTCAAACTCCTGACCTCAATTGATCTGCCCGCCTCAGCCTCCCAAAGTGCTGGGCTTACAGGCGTGAGTCACCGTGCCTGGCTGATTTTTTTTTTTTTTTTTGAGACAGTCTTGCTCTGTCACCCAGGCTGGAGTGCAGTGGCATAATCTTGGCTCAGTGTAGCCTCAGCCTTCTAAGTAGGTGGGATTACAGACCTGCACCACCACACCCAGCTAATTTTTATACTCTTAGGAAAGATGGGGTTTCACCATGTTGGCCAGGATAGTCTTGAACTCCTGGCCTCAAGTGGTCTGCCCACCTTGGCCTCCCAAAGTGCTGGGATTACAGGCATGAGCCACTGTATCTGGCCCTGTTTGATTTTTTTAGTGCTATTATAAATGGAATTTTATAAAAATTTCAGTATTTGATTTTTCCTTGCTAATTTATAGAAATACATTTCATGGGCCGGATGCAGTGGTTCATGCCTGTAATCCCAGCACTTTGGGAGGCTAAAGAGGATCACCTGAGGTCAGGAGTTCGAGACCAGCCTGGCCAACATGGTGAAACCCCATCTGTACTAAAAAATACACAAATTAGCCACGTGCGGTGGCACACACCTATAATCCCAGCTACTTGGGAGGCTGAGGCAAGATAATTCCTTGAACCTGGGAGGCGGAGGTTGCAGTGAGCCAAGATTGCGCCATTGCACTCCAGCCTGGGTGACAAAGTGAGTCTCTGTCTCCAAAAAAAAAAAAAGAAAGAAAATAAAAGAAATACCTTTCATGTGTAATTTTATGTTTTATCTTGTAATTTTTCTTTTTTCTTTTTTTTTTTTTGAGACGGAGTCTCGCTCTGTTGTCCAGGCTGGAGTGCAGTGTCCGGATCTCAGCTCACTGCAAGCTCCGCCTCCCGGATTTACGCCATTCTCCTGCCTCAGCCTCCCAAGTAGCTGGGACTACAGGCGCCCGCCACCTCACCCGGCTAGTTTTTTGTATTTTTTAGTAGACGGGATTTCACCGGGTTAGCCAGGATGGTCTCGATCTCCTGACCTCATGATCCGCCCATCTTGGCCTCCCAAAGTGCTGGGATTACAGGCTTGAGCCACCGCGCCTGGCCTATCTTGTAATTTTTCTAAATTTACTTAATTTTAATAGCATTTTTGTAGATACCATGTTTCCTACTTAGACAGTCATTTCACCTGTGAATAAAGATGTTATGTTTGTTTCAAATGAATGCCTTATTTTATATTCTTGCTTTATTGCACTAGCTAGAATCTCTAGTATGATGTTGAATGCCAGTAGTGAGATCAGACATTCTTGCCTTATTTTTTACTATAGAGGAGAAAGTATCCAGTCTTTCATTATTAAGTGTGATGTTAGCTGTAGGCTTTTTGTGGATGTCATTTATTACATTAAGGAAATTCTTCTATTCTTCTTTGCCTAGGAGTTCTCATTAGGAATGAATTTTGAATTTTGTTGAATACTTTTTAAATCTATTGGAATGATCATAAGATTTTCCTGTTTTTATTTGTATTAATATGGTAACATTGGTTAAATTTGGCTAGGCGTGGTGGTTCATGCCTGTAATCCCAGCATTTTGGGAGGCTGAGGGGGGCGGATCACCTGAGGTCAGGAGTTCGAGACGAGACTGACCAACATGGAGAAACCCCATCTCTACTAAAAATACAAAATTAGCTGGGCGTGGTGGCACTTGGCTGTAATCCCAGCTACTCGGGAAGCCGAGGCAGGAGAGTCGCTTGAACCCAGGAGGTAGAGGTTGCAGTGAGCCAAGATTGCACCATTGCACTCCACTGGGCAACAAGAGCGAAACTCCATCTCAAAAAATAAAAATAAAAAACATTGGTTAAATTTTAAATGTTAAATCAATATTACATTCCTGATATAAATTCTACTTGGTCATGATGTATTTTTTTATCGTGCTGAAATTGATTTTAAAAGTTTTTTCTAATTTTTTGCATCTGTATTCCTGGGCTATTTTGGTCTGTATTGTTCTGTTCTTACATCTGTAACCATAACAGGTCTGTTGTCTGATGCACACAGCAAGTCAATAACAGAGACACTGGGTTGCTGCAGAGAAGGAATTTAATTATAGGGCCTTCAAACAAAGAGATGAGAGGAAACCTCAAATCTGTCTTCCCAAGGAGTTGAGACCATGGCTTTTAAGGATTATGGAGTGGGCTGAAGTATTAAGATCATTGATTTGTCAAAGAATGCTGGGTGAAATCATGCGTTGGGAAGATGTACAAGCCGTATTCTCATGCTAATTCTGTTCCTCTGTGGGGATCTTTAAACTGGTTGGCTTCAGCTGTTCCACTGTGCTTGAGCAACTCTTGATTTTTAAAAAAAAATTTTGTGGAAATGCTCTCATGATGTTGCCCACTCTGGTCTCAAACTCCTAACCTAAAGCAATCCTCCTGCCTAGGTCTCACAAAGCACTAGGTTGATAATCATTGAGCTACTGAGACTGTCCTGCTTAAGCGACTCTTTTTTTTTTTTTTTTTTTTTTGAGACAGCATCTCACTCTATCACCCAGGCTAGAGTACAGTGGCATGATATCAGCTCATTATCAGCTCTGCTTCCCTAGCTAAAGTGATTCTCCCTGCCTCAGCCTCCCGAGTAGCTGGGATTACAGGTGCCCGCCACCACGCCCGGCTAATTTTTGTATTTTTTAGTAGAGACAGGGTTTCCCAGTGTTGCCCAGGGTGGTCCTGAACTCGTGATCCACCTGTCTCAGCCTCCCAAAGTGCTGGGGTTACAGATGTGAGCCACCACACCTAGCCTTAAGCAATTCTTAAACAAAAGCTTTAAGTTTCTAATTTCAGAAATTCTATCTGTAGGAACAATGGGGATGTCGATGGTCAGTATCTAGTGTTAGTGACTTTCTGTTACAAAGAAGTGAGTCAGCCAGGTGTGGTGGCTCACATCTGTAATCCCAGCACTCTGGGAAGCTGAGGTGGGGGGATCACAAGGTCAGGAGTTCAAGACCAGCCTGGCCAATATGGTGAAACCCTGTCTCTACAAAAAATAGAAAAATTAGCCGAGCATGGTGGTAGGTGCCTGTAGTTCCCAGCTACCCAGGAGGCTGAGGCAGGAGAATCGCTTGAACCCAGGAGGTGGAGGTTGCAGTGATCCGAGATCGTACCACTGCACTCCAGCCTGAGTGACAGAGCGAGACTCCATCTCAAAAAAAACCCAAAAAAAACACAAAACAAAACAAGTGAGTCGAAGTGCAGTATAATTAATGCTTAATTATAATTGTATTTTTGTCCAGAATTCTGTTTAACCCTGTGAGAATGGTTTCATATCCTTGCCTTGTTTTGGTATCTGAGTAATGATGGCCTTATAGAATAGATTAGAAAATAATTGCTTCCCCTTCCATTTTCTGGAATAGTGTGCATAGAAATGGTATTTTTTCTTTCTTTCTTTCTTTTTTTTGAGACAGAGTCTTGCTCTGTCACCCAGGCGGGAGTGCAGTGGCGCAATCTTGGCTCACTGCAAGCTCCGCTTCCCGGGTTCATGCCATTCTCCTGCCTCAGCCTCCCGAGTATCTGGGACTATAGGCATGCGCCACCACACCTGGCTAATTTTTTGTATTTTTAGTAGAGACGGGGTTTCACTGTGTTAGCCAGAATGGTCTCCATCTCCTGACCTCGTGATCCACCTGCCTCGGCCTCCCAAAGTGCTGGGATTACAGGCATGAGCCACTGTGCCCGGCCAGAAATGGTATTTTTTTCTTTAAGTGTTTGTTAGAATTTACCTCTGGATATAAGCTTTCTTTGTAAGATGGTTTTTAAGCAAAAATTAGACTTCTTTAGTAGCTATAGGGCTACTCATGTTACCTATTTCTCCTTGAATGATCTTTGGTTGTTTATATCTTTCAAGGAATTTGTCCGTTTTATCTATGAATTATCAAAGTTAACAAATTGTTGTAAATTTTTTATAATATTCCCTTATACATTTAACATATTTTATTATGATAGGACTTATCTTATTACCTATTGTGGTAATTTGTTTTCTTGTCTTTTTCTTGAGTGCCCTGGCTAGAGATGGTCAGTTTTCTTGAGAACTGCTTTTTCTTTCTCTGTTGTTTTTGTTTTTTATTGCATTGATTTCCACCCTGATCTTTTACTTTTCTGCTTTTTTATGGTTTAATTTGTTCTTCTTCTTCTTGTTTTTTCTTTTGAGACGGAGTCTTGCTCTGTCACCCAGGCTGGAGTATAGTGGTGTGATCTTGGCTCACTGCAGCCTCCACCTCCTGGGTTCAAACGATTCTTCTGCCTCAGTCTCCTGAGTAGCTGAGATTATAGGCACATGCCACTGTGCCTGGCTAATTTTTGTATTTTTAGTAGAGACGGGGTTTCTCCATGATGGTCAGGCTGGTCTCAAACTCCTGACCTCATGATCTGCCTGCCTCAGCCTCCCAAAATGCTGGGATTACAGGCATGAGCCCCTGTGCCCGGCCTGCTCGTCTTTTTAACAGATTTCTTGAGGTGGAAGCTAAGGTCATATAATTGAGATTTTTCTTATTTTCTTATTTTATTTATTTATTTATTTTTAGATGGATTCTCGCTCTGTTGCTCAGGCTGGAGTGCAGTGGCGTGATCTCAGCTCATTATAACCTCCCCGGGTTCAAAGGATTCTCCTGCCTCAGCCTCCCAAGTAGCTGGGATTATAAACATACACTACCATGCCTGACTAATTCTTGTATTTTTAGTAGAGACTGGGTTTCACCATGTTGGTCAGGCTGGTCTCAAACTCCTGGCCTCAAGCGATCCACCCACCTCGGCATCCCAAAGTTCTGGGATTACAGGCATGAGCCGCTGCATCCAGCCCTTATTTTCTAATACAGGATTTTATTGTAAAAACATCCCTCTAATACTTTTATCTGCATGTCACAAAGTTTGATGTAGTTTTTTGTTTTTTTTTTTTAATTTCAGGATGGAGTCTTGTCCTCCCTAAGTGCTGGGATTACAGGTGTGAACCACCATACCCATTTTTATTCAGTTCAAAATACCTTTTGAGGGCCGGGTGCAGTGGCTCACGCCAGTTAATTCCAGCACTTTGGGAGGCCCAGGCTAGTGGATCACCTGAGGTCAGGAATTTGAGACCAGCCTGACCAACATGGCGGATCCCCATCTATACTAAAACTACAAAAGTTAGCTGGGTATGGTAGGGCGCACACCCATAATTTCAGCTGCTCGGGAGGCTGAGGCGTGAGAATCGCTTGAACCTTGGTGGTGGAGGTTGCAGTGAGCTGAGATCAAGCCATTGTGCTCTGACCTGGGCAACAGAGCAAGACTCCATCTCCAAAAAGAAACAAACACACCTTTTAATTTCTTTCTTTTTTTTTTTTTTTCCAGACGGAATTTTGCTTTTGTCCTCTAGGCTGGAGTGCAGTGGGAGCAATCGCAGCTTATTGCAACCTCTGCCTTCTGGATTCAAGTGATTCTCCTGCCTCAACCTCCCTAGGGGCTGGGATTATAGCCATGTGCCACCATGCCTGGCTAATTTTTGTGTTTTTAGTAGAGACGAGGTTTCACCATGTTGGCTAGGCTGGTCTTGAACTCCTGACCTGAAGTGATCTGCCCATCTCGGCCTCCCAAAGTGCTGGGGTTACAGGCATGAGCCTCCATGCCCGTCCTGATTTCTTGTTTTTTGGATTATTTCTACTTGTGTTGGTTCCCAAATATTTGGAGATTTTCTGCATATTTTCTGTTATTGATTTGTGATTTAATTCCATTGTGGTCATGAAGCATACATTGTATGAGGTTGAGACTTATTTCATGTCCCAGATTATTGTCTTTTTTTGCTAATGTTTTGTGTACACTTGAAAAGAATGTGTATTCCAGCCAGTGTGGTGGCACACGCTTGTAATCCCAACACTTTGGAAAGCTGAGGTGGGAGGATCCCTGGAGGCCAGAAGTTTGAGACCAGCCCGGGCAATAGCCAGACCTCATCTCTACCGAAAATTTAAAAATCAGCCGCGCACGGTCGTGGGCATCTGTAGTCCCAGCTACTCAGAAGGCTGAAACAGGAGGATTGCCTGAGCTCAAGAGGTCAAGGCTACAGTGAGCCATGATCATGCCACTGTACTCCAGCCTGGGTGACAGAGAAAGACCCTGTCTCTGGAGTATCCTGTTAGGTCAAGTTGGCTTATAATTTTATACTAATCTTCTATATCCTTACTCATTTTAATTTTATTCTATCAATGATCTATTATTGAGAGTAGATTCCAACTTTAATTTTGGATTTGTATATATGTTCTTGCTTTGTTTCCTCATGCTTTCTCAGACTCTGTTTTTAGGTGCATAAACACTTAGGATTGTTACCTCTTAAGGAGTTGAGCCTTTGTTACTATGAAACAACCCCTTTTAAACCTGATAATATTCTTTGTGTAAAATTTACTTTGATATTAATAGGACCAGCTCCAACTTTCTTTTATTTAATGTTAGCATGGTATGCTTTTTTCCAGCCTTTTGCTTTTAACTTGTTTATGTTCTTATATTTAAAATGCATTTCTTGTAGGTAGTATATGATTTTGTTACGCTTTTTAAATATAATCTGACACTCTGCTCTTTAGGGTGTTCAGACCACTTACATTTAATGTGATTATTGATACAATTGGGCTTAAATCTACTATCTTGCTTTTTGATTTCTGTTTGTCTCATCAGGCCTTTTTGTGTGTGTGTGTATATGTGTCAGTCTATCTTCAAGTGATTTTATACCTTCCTTTTCTACTGTATAAGACCCTATTGTCATTATACTTGCATTTCTCCCCTCATAGAATCTGTATTGTTGTTGTTTATGTTTTACTTCCACATAAAGTATAAATGGCACAATATTGTTACTATTTTTTATTTAAACCATCTATTATCTTTTAGGCTGGGTGCAAAGGTTCATACCTATAATCCTAGCACTTTGGGAGTCCGAGGAAGGAGGATCACTTGAGTCCAGGAGTTTGAGACCAGCCTTGGCAACATAGTGAGACCCTGTCTCTATAAAAAATAAAAAAATTATCTGAGTGTGGTAATACCTACCTGTGGTCCCAGCTGCTCAGGAGGCTGAGGTGGAAAAATAGCTTGAGCCCCAGAGGTCTTGGCCTCAGTGAGCCATCATCACTCTACTGCACTCCAGTCTGGGTGGCAGTGAGACCCTGTCTCTAAATAAATAAACACACAGTTTGTTATCTTTACTTTTTTTTGAGACAGAGTCGTGCTCTGTCACTCAGACTGGAGTGCAGTGGTGCAGTCTTGGCTCACTGCAACCTCCACCTCCCTGATTCAAGCAATTCTCCTGCCTCAGCCTCCGGAGTAGCTGGGATTACAAGTGCCTGCCACCATGCCCGGCTCATTTTTTTTTTTTTTTTGTATTTTTAGTGGAGACAATCTGGAACTCCTGACCTCAGGTGATCCACCCACCTCCACCTCCCAAAGTGCTGGGATTACAGGTGTGATCCACTGCACCTGGCCCATTTTACTATTATCTGGAGGACTTGAATATTTCTTTTAGTACTTTGAAAAAATCTTTATTTTGCCTTTCCTTTTTTATTTTTTAAAGTGTTTTTGCCAGCTATAGAATTCTAGGTTGAGGACCTTGCCCCCACTGTCTGCCAGCTTGCATTGTTTCTGATACGTACATTGTTGTCATTCTTTTCTTTGTTTATATGTAAAATGTCCTTTTTTTTTGGGCTGCTTTTAAGTTTTTTTTTTTTACTCATGCTTTTAATCTGTTCAGTTATGATATGTTCTGCTGTAGTTCTCTTTATCTTTCTCGTGCTTGGGGTTTGTTCAGCTTCTTGAAACTTTGGACTTATAGTTTCCATCAAATTTGAGAAACTGTTACTCACTTTTTTTTTTTTACCCTCTTCTCCCCTTTTCTCGTCTTCTTCAAGGACTCCAATTACATGTATATTAGGCCCCTTAAAGTTGTCCCAGAGTTCACTAATGTTCTGTTCTTTCTTTTTTTTTTGGCGGGGGGCGGATCTTATATTGTATTGCTCCGTTTTGGATGGTTTGTATTGCTGTGTCTTCAGGTTCACTAATCTGTTGTTCTGCGATGTCTAATCTGCTATTACACATTTAATATATATTTTTATGTTAGACATGTTTTTATAAAAATTTGATAATGCTTATATATTTATTAATTAAACAGATACTTATTAACTTCTGTGTTCCTGGCATGAGCTTTGACAATTTGTTCTTTATTAATGACAAAGAGTTTTAGTAGAAAGATGAGGGTAAAAGACTAGTTGTACTAGGCTCAAAAGATATCAGAGTAAGTGTCTTTTGAAGCATTTACTGTAAAAAGGAACAGAGAATGTGGTACCAAGAACTGTATGGTCTTGGTATGTCAGGGGAGTGTTTTTATAAGATGAAGATATTTTGTTATTTTTATAGTGCTGATAGTTTAGTAGAAAGGGAAAAACAAATGATCCATGGGAAAGAGAGGAGGTGACCTTAGGAGATCTTCACAAGAGCAATTAAGATTCAGTGTCCACGTAGAGGAGAGTAGCTTTAGAATAGAGCACCACTACTTCATTGGCACCAGAGGGAAGCAGAGAATATGGGTATAGTTAGGGATAGCTTGGGAGATTTTCCAGTGATAGTTTGGAGAATATTAAAGATTTTTATTGCCTTTGCACTTATTCACCATATTTGGAACAACCTCCAGCAGTGTTCTTGACACTGGAGATAGAACACTGTATAATTTAAATGTTCTTGCTCTAAGATGGGTATTTAAAGAACATAGGAAAATGCTGTGCCAATACTTTGAATAGTTCTGGCACAAAGTAGCTGTTCAATGAATGTTTGTTAACTGAATTTGGATATATATACTCAAGTAACAGTGTTTAGATTTTGGTGTTTGTGAGACACCTCAGCTACTGACTGATTGTCGCTAAGGTGGGTTGCTTCTAACTGATAGCTTATCTCATTCTCCGAATTTAAGTTGGTGCAACTTCATGTGTAATATAGCTAAAAGCTCTGTGTGATACTTTAATAGGTACTTACTTTCCATGTGCACTAGCTATATGTACCAAGTTCAATGAGAGGACTGAGAAAGGAGAAAGTTGTTATATCTAGGGAATTTGGGTTTAGCATCCTACAGGAGGTGACACCAATTAGAGTTTAAAGGAGAAGTAGAGGAGTGTTAGCAAGATGTGGGAAGATAAGGAACACATCAGAAAACACTTTACACCATTGATGAGTCTGAAAGAGCACTTCACAGGTGGCAAATGGTGCTAAGTTTAGGATCATTTTGGGGAGCTGGTTTAGTGTGTTCATCTCTCTCCTTGAATTGGTCCCATTTAAAAACAAAAACAATTCAATCCCTCTGTTCCATGTGATTCCTCAGTCATTCCTTTGGTTTAGAACAAAACTTACTAAATATTGATTCATATTTGCTATTTTTCCCTGGTATTTTGCTGGATGCTATAAGGAAGTGTGAAACAAGAAATGTGTTTTGCCTATACCAAATATTTGCTTGTAGAAAGCAGTAATAACAAAAGAAAGCAATAGGAATTATTTATTAGTGTTTAATTGGATGTGTAGTTGTGTGCATCACACTTAGACATACGTTGTCTTCTCTTTGTATTCTGTTCTTTACTTAGAACCTCTTTACCTAGGTGCTTCACAAATCTTTATCTTATCATCTCCTCTTCCCCGTCTCCTTCCCTCTTTTTCTTGCCCTTCCACATGCCACTGTTGATACGGTGGCTGCTTTAACAGGAATTACAAAAAGGGACCCAGGACAAGGCAAGAGTAATGGTACAAGTGCAGTTTATGCACAGTTGCAGTATTGGAACAATGATGTTAAAGCCAGAAATGTCTGGAACTGTGGAATATCTTCAACTCAGTTATAGAATCATGCTCTGTACAATATATTCTGTAATGAAATGAGGAATGAATCTGAATATTTTTTACACTAACATAGAAGTTGTTTCGTGATATCAGTTATCCGACTTAAAAATGAGTTAGACACCTCTCTCTTTTTATCTCTCTCACACACAGACACACACACATACACGCACACACATGCATACCACCACCAAATATGCTATATGTGTCTTTTCATAATGTATTTTTAAAAAAATAATTAAACCCCCCTCTCTCTTCAGAGTAAAGATGATGTTGGCCGAGCGTGGTGGCTCACACCTGTAATCCCAGCACTTTGGGAGGCCGAGGCGGCTGGATCACCTGAGATCAGGAGTTCAAGACCAGCCTGGCCACCATGGTGAAACCCCATCTCTACTAAAAATACAAAAATTAGCTGTGTGTGGTGACATGCACCTATAATCCCAGCTACTTAGGAGGCTGAGGCTGGAGAATCACTTGCGCCCAAGAGACGGAGTTTGCAGTGAGCAGAGATCACGCCATTGCACTCTAGCCTGGGCAACAAGTATGAAACATCCTATAGGAGTATGAAACTCCATCTCAAAAAAAAAAAAAATGATGTTTTAACAATGAATGAAGTAACTGCTTCCCTAAAAAATACACTTGAGTGGCTGGGCACGGTGGCTTACGCTTACAATCCCAGCACTTTGGGAGGCCAAGATGGGTGGATCACAAGGTCAGGAGTTCGAGACCGGCCTGGCCAACATAGTGAAACCCTGTCTCTACTAAAAATACAATAATTAACTGGGCTTGGTGGTGGGTGCCTGTAATCCCAGCTACTTGGGAGGCTGAGGCAGGAGAATCGCTTAAATCTGGGAGCTGGAGGTGGCAGTGAGCCAAAATGACGCCACTGCACTCCAGCCTGGGTGACAGAAGTAGATTCTGTCTCAAAAATATATGTGTGTGTGTGTGTGTGTGTGTGTGTGTATCTATAGTGTATAGATATATATACAAGTGTGTATATATATATATATACACACACACACACACACACACGAGCTAGGAAAATAACACTTAAAAAATAATATTGTCGTCGTTTATGTATTTTTAGTTTTTTGTTACCAAAAACCACAGTTCTAATGTGCAAACTTTAAAGAGCTGAAAAAAATTGCTATTCAGTGGTTTTAACCTATTTGCTAAAAAGATTAAAATGCAACCTTCTAATTTATTTTCCTAAATGATTTACACCAGGGAACATGGAAATCTAATTCAACTTCAATAGAATCCTTTACATAATTAATGTGTAGGGCTGAAATTTTGTTACTGTGATTTAATAAACATAGTATTTCTTCCATGAGTATAACTATATCTTTGTGGCATCTAATGAAACCAGATATCAAAAGTAAGTCCATCTTAGTGTCATACCTTTGAAGCATTATATTTTTGTGTATTAGAAAGGTTTTGTTGTCTTTCGTAAATATAATTTAAAAATTACTCTAAAAATGGTATTTAATTTTTGTTATGCCTTTAAAATTACAGTATTTATACATAAGTAGTAATGCATATTCTATACATATTTTGAAGATACAAATGGAAAAATTTCTTAGTAATGGAGCATATGATTAAAAAAAAAGCTTGAAGACAAACTTTCAGCTGTAGTTACCTCCTACTGATACTACTCCAGTAACCTCATTTTGTATCCTTAACTCCATTCTAGCTTTCTTAAAGCTGTTATCCACTTAGTAGGTGAGATGGTCTTCACAAATGCAGATGTAGTTGTGTAACTCTCCTACTTAATAAGCTACACACACACAGATCTTTAATATGGTCTATAAGGTCTGTAAACCGTGTGATCTAGCATTTTAGGTCTTCAGTCTCATGTCTCACCACTGTTCCACCTTTACTTTTTCCTCTCTGTGGGCTGCCTTTAAGTTCCTTGTACCAGCCATGGTCTTCCCTTTAAGCTGGACTTGACACATGTTTTCTCTCTCCCTGCAGCACTTAGCCTATCTCTTCCTTTCCCAGTTTATTTCCTATATATCCTTCAAATTTCAGTCTGAATGGCAGTTCCTTAGGGAAGCCTTTGCTCATCTTCCTGGCTAGATCATACACATAGACACACACACGCACACAGGTACACATGCATGCACAGTTACAAACTCTTAATATAATTCTGTGTATTTGCCCTTCATTGTATTTATTACAGTTGCCATTTTACTTGGATTTGTGTGAGTGCTTGCAAAGGTAGTCATTACTGACATTCAAATAGGGGTTAAGCTCCTTGGGGGCAGGGCCCTTGTCAGTTTTTGCTTATTGTTTTCTCAGTACTTTGATACATGGCTAAGTGTGATGCCAGAGGGTTTGGGTTTCATCCCTAGGAAAAAACAAAAAGTCATCGGAGGTTCTGCGAAAAATAGGAGAGCAGTGATGACGCATACTAAGACTTGGGCTGTAGAAGGGTAAATTGGAGGCTATAGTTGAGTAAAGAAAAGAGACTAGAGCTAGGAAGATCCATTAGAAGGCCATTGTAGGTAAAAAAGATGAGGACCTGAAGTCTTTCCAGTTCAGACAGTCTTGCCTTTGATGGGTGTTTAAGAGACAGAATCCAGTAGTGTTTGGGGACCTGCTGACTATTGTCAGATATAAGACAAAGAAATCAGAGATTATTTGGAATATGGGGCTATTAACTTTTAGGCCATTTATCAAGTAAATGAATATAAGACAATAAACAATTCAAGGGGTTAATACATCTTCATTTTATTTTATTTTTATTATTTGTACAGATAGGATCTTGGTATGTTGCCCAGGCTGGTCTTGAACTCCTGGCCTCAAGTGATCCTCACTGCTTAGCCTCCCAAAGTATTGGGATTACATGCATAAGCCACCACACCCATCCTGGAATCTTCATTTTAAACAAAAGTCACAAAAGTGACCTCTTGCCCACTGCTCTATTTACAGTTTTTTAACAGCAGTACTGAGATGTGATTCTTTTACCATGTAATTCACCCACTTCAAGTGTAGAGTTCAGTAGTTTTGAGTTTGTAAATCATCAACTCAAAAAGAAACTGTACCCTTTAACTGTTTTCCCCTTTTCCGTCTATCTTCCTTCCTAGCCTTAAGCAACCACTAATCTCCTCTATGTCTATAATTTCCCTGTTCTAAACATTTTATATAAATAGAATAACGTAGTATATGGTCTTTTGTGACAAGATTCTTTCACTTAACATTATGTTTTCAAGATTCACCTAGGTTGTAGCATGTAACAGTACTTCATTCCTTTTTATGTCCAAATAATACTCCAGTATATGGATATATATCACATTTTGTGTATACGTTTATCAGCCGATGGACATTTGAGTTGTTTCCACTTTTTGGCTATTATGAATAATGTTACTATAAACACTTACATAGAAGTGTTTGTGTGGACTTACGTTTACATTTTGTTTGGTTATATACCTAACAGTGGAATGGCTGGGTCATGTGGTAATTCTGTGTTAACTTATTTGAGGAACTGCCAGGATGTTTCCAAAGCAGCTGTACCATTTCACATTCTCACCAGGGTTCTGATTTCTCCACATCCTTGTCAACACTTGTTACATTTGTCTTTTTGATTCTAGTTATCCTAGTGGGTGAGAAGTAGTATCTCATTGTAGGTTTGATTTGTATTTCCGTGATGACGTGTGTGAGACATCTTTTCATCTGCTTATTGGCCATTTATATGTCTTCCTTGGGTAAATGTTTATTCAGGCCCTTTTCCTGTTTTTTAATTGGATTGTCTTGTTATTGAATTGTAAGAGCTCTTTATAGTATATTGTGGATACCAGCCCCCTATCAGATACATCATTTGCAAATATTTTCTCCCATTCTGTGAGTTGTCTTTTCACTTTTTTGATAGCAGCCTTTGAAGCACAGAAGTTCTTAATTTTGATTAAGTCCAGTTTATCTTGCCAAATCCCAGGTCATTTAGATTTGGCATTGTGGTTTTTTTCTAAGGATTTTATAGCTCTAGCTTTTACATTTATAGGTCTTTGGTCCATTTTGAGTTTTTTTTTTTTTTTTTAAATGATGTAATATAAAGTCCCAGCTTTATTTTGCCCATGGCTATTCAGTTCCCCCAGCACCATTGTTAAAAAGACTATTCTTTCCCATATAATGGTCTTGGCATCCTCTTGGAAAATCCATTGAGTATAGAAAGAGGTTTTTAATGTTTTTTTAACAGCAAAACTATATTGTTCTTTCACAGACAGTTCTGTAACTAAAGGAAGAGTATGCTTATTTTTAAGTAGGCTTTTAGGAATATTTGTGTAATTTTAGTGCTATATCTTGTACCCAGATTTAATTTTGAGAAATGCATAGATTGCACACATGGAACAGCTGTTCTGGTCATGAAAATTGAGTTTGGAAAGCCATATTTCACTGAGGGTGACATTTTGACTTCTTTTTATTGGCACTTCCTGAGTGCCAGACACTATGCTGTTACAAGGCTTACATGGAAGTAAATGACCATCTCTTCCTCATGTTGCTAATGTATATAAAATATTGGGAGCAGGGAGAAGGAGGGATTAAAATGACATGGAAATATCCATATGGGTTTTTTTAGTCCATAAAAGTGGTATGCTTTTCTTTTTTTGAGATGGAGTCTCGCGCTGTTGCCAGGCTGGAGTGCAGTGGTGTGATCTCGGCTCACTGCGACCTCCGCCTCCCAGGTTCAAGCAGTTCTCCTGCCTCAGCCTCCCGAGTAGCTGGGACTACAGGTGGATGCCACCATGCCCAGCTAATTTTTGTATTTTTCGTAGAGACGGGGTTTCACCGTGTTAGCCAGGATGATCTTAATCACCTGACTTCATGATCCACCAGCCTCGGCCTCCCAAAAAAGTGGTATACTTATAATGGATAAACGTATACAGCTATTTTTACTTAGTACACTGTCTTCAGTATTAC
Source organism: Papio anubis (assembly GCF_008728515.1). Taxonomy (NCBI): domain Eukaryota; kingdom Metazoa; phylum Chordata; class Mammalia; order Primates; family Cercopithecidae; genus Papio; species Papio anubis. Next base: position 125,669,006 of record NC_044980.1, on the reverse strand, counting down.
CTTTGGTTTTAAATGAAGTGTTTTCTTAAGACCAAGAATTTTAAATTGAATTTATTTATTTATTTATTTATTTTATTTATTTATTTTTTTTGAGACGGAGTCTCGCTCTGTCGCCCAGGCTCGAGTGCAGTGGCCGGATCTCAGCTCACTGCAAGCTCCGCCTCCCAGGTTTACGCCATTTTCCTGCCTCATCCTCCCGAGTAGCTGGGACTACAGGCGCCCGCCACCTCGCCCGGCTAGTTTTTTGTATTTTTTAGTAGAGACGGGGTTTCACCATGTTAGCCAGGATAGTCTTGATCTCCTGACCTCGTGATCCGCCCGTCTTGGCCTCCCAAAGTGCTGGGATTATGGGCTTGAGCCACCACGCCCAGCCAAAAATTATTTATTTTATAAAGGGCTCTAAATAGGGATATGATTACAATGGATGCTGCTGAAAGAATTGAATGATAAAGAATTTAGGTGGCTTAATGCTTTTTGTATTAGACTCTGGGAAAGTCCATTATTGATCACAAAATTGCCAAGGCTGATCAGACAGGATCATTGCATTCTTTCTGTGCTTTTTCAAGTACTTGAAGTGTTTTTATGTAATTTAAGCATTTTTCATGAATTAACCTTTCTTTTTTAGTGTCACTTTGTATAATTTTATGTTCCTTTTCTTAGGAATCTCAGCAGTCCAATTTTGGCCCTGGAGAACAAAGTGAGTATTTCTTTTCCTCTTGGTTTTCAAATTAAGCTATTTATTGAACATTCAATTTTCCTGGTCACACCATATGTAACTTTAGTAATACCTTTACATGTCATATCCTTTTTCATTTTTCTTTTTTTTTTTTTTCTGGAGTGTAGTGGTGTGGTTGTAGCTCACTGCAGCCTCGATCTCCAGGGTTCAAATGATCCTCCTGCCTCAGCCTCCTGAGTAGCTGGGACTATGGGCACATGCCACTATGCCTGGCTGATTTTTTAAATTTTAATAGAATAGGGTCTCACTATGTTGCCCAGGCTGGTCTCGAACTCCTAAGCTCAAGTGATGCACCTGCCTCGTCTCCCAAAGTGTTGGGATTACTGGTGTGAGCCACCATGACCTGGTATTCTAATTTTTTTAATGATCTAATGAGTAGTGGGGATCGAGCTGAAAAATTGTTATTCTTTAAAAATTCAGGAACTGCAGATCATTGGAGATCAAAATACACTACTTTTATTAAGCATTTGAACTAACAGTTCATGAATACAATTTGACGGGCACCTCGTAAACTGAAGTGTCATTCTTCTTTCTTTTAACTTCCTTTATGAAAGTACTTGGTTCCATGATGGTAAAACTCCACACAAGAAGGGGTCATTTTATTTAGCTGACCATGGCTCTTTTCTTGTTATATTTGTACAGTCCCTGTTTATTCCTCCTTGGTTTTCTGATCTGGGTAGAAAGTCTGCTGCCTGCTGTACCCTCACCTTCACCCTTACTCTCTTGGCCTGTCAGAAGAATTTCTGGGGAAGATGGTCATAGGGAATTCAAATATGGTCCCAAGGGATTGTGGTTGTGTAGATTGAGGGAACCATTGCAAATGTCTGGGCTTGATTGTATACCTCTGTAACAAAACAGGTATTCTTTTTGCCAAGAGCAGTAACTTCTTAATTAAGGTAGATTTATACTAGTCATAAGGTATTTTGGAAATGAAAATGTGGAACTTTTTGATCCTTAATTTATCTTCAGTGATCTTAATGCAGAGATAAAACTAGAAGAATACCTCTTTTGATGTTACGCTTTCTTTGTATATCAATTTCTTAGTTCCACCTTAAAGGCTGTAGCTACAGGAAAAAGGGATCTGACATTGTTGATATGCAGAAAATGTTACAATGCAGAAAATAGCTAACTATAGGCCAGAAAATTTACATTTTCTCTCTTCTTTTTATTTCCTTTTTTTCTCAGCTTGTTTTCCCTAGTCATCTTCTTTTAAGAATACTTCATCCTTCTACTCTTCTCCCATTCTCTCTTCTGAAAGCTGTTCACAAATGGGATCATAAGCTGCCTCTACTCATTATTTGTGTTTTTTACTTTGTTTTAGAGCTATTTCTATAACAGCATAAAACTCTAGTTATAGTATGAAAATACCATAATTTATTTCACTAGTCCCCTATCGATGGACATTTTTTTTTTTCCAGTTTTTGCCATTACAAACCAGGCTATAATAAACATTCCCAAGTGTGTGCCTGTGTGTTTGTGTATTCCTCAAGATTATACCTGTAATGTAAATTCCTTTCATTGGAATTACTAAGTCACTTAGCAGTATAGTTACAGTACTGAGAAGGTATTACCAGATTGCTCTTCAAGAAGGTCATATGAGTTTACAGTCCTACCAGCAACATGTACACATGCTTATTTCCCCTGTAGTCACTAGTATCTCATATTATTGGGCTTGTTGATGTTACCAGTTTGGTGGTTGAAGAATTATATTTCATTGTTTGATTTACATTTATTTGAGGTTATTTTACATAGACATTTTACAGTCTAAGTAGCCATACTTTAGTTGCTCACTTCATTCTTTTTGTTCCAGAAAGATATAATCCTTCTAAAACTTCAAATGGGCACCAGTCTAAATCGTAAGTTTATTGCTTAATGAGTTTAATGTGTATCGTTTTCGCTAAAAGTTACCTGTAATATCTGGGTATTTTGAACAATATTTAGAAATATTGAGGCTGGGCAGGGTGGCTCACACCTGTAATCTCAGCACTTTGGGAGGCCAAGGCAGGCTGATCACATGAGGTCAGGAGTTCGAGACCAGCCTGGCCAACGTGGTGAAACCCCTTCTCTACTAAAAATACAAAAAATTAGCCAGGCATGGTGGCAAGCACCTGTTATCCCAGCTACTTGGAAGGCTGAGGCAGGAGAATTACTTGAACCTGGGAGGCAGAGGTTGTAGGGAGCCGAAATCGTGCCTCTTCACTCTAGCCTGGGCCACAGAGCGAGACTCGGTCTCAGAAAAATTAAAAAATAAAAGAAATATTGACCTTTTAAGGCATGAGCATGCAAATTTTTATGTAAAGGGTCAGATAGTGAAATATTTAGGCTTTCAGAGCCACAGAGTCTGTGTTTTGACTGCTCAGCTCTGCCATTTGTAGTATGAAAGCAGCTATAGACCATAAGTGTGGCTGTATTCCAGCCACACTCTTTAAAACAATGTGGTAGGTTGGATTTGGCTTGTGGGCCACAGTTTGCCTACCTCTGCTCTGAGATCATGGTTTTTTCTCATCTGAGAGTTGTATGTGTATATTTTTCTGTGTATATTCCTAATTTATATTGAATAAAGAAGTCATAAAATAAATACAGGATTCTTCTTTAGGCCAAGCCATTCATTTAACCACTAGATTAAGTAACATACATAGTTTGTACTGTCTTTAAGTTTTCTTATTTTTATTTTGTTGGTAGAAGCAGAAATATATATAAAAATGTAACAGGGTAATGTATTGGATGAAAATAAATTCCAACTTAAAGAATGAACTCCTGAATTCCTGAGACCACAGGTTAACTCAGTGATTAAAACAAAATTCTAAAGAAGCAGTGACTACAGTGTCAGCTTTCCATGCCACAGTCACAAACTGTGCTGTGATGACCCTAGACTGGTAGCACTTCAGCTGAATAAAAGAACTAAGAATGAAAAATACAAGAACACAAGAAGCACCCCCCTCACTGCTGAAAAATTCAAATTATATTCCTATTCATCATATTTATATGTAAAGAATGGAAGTGTACTTACCATATCTATACCTATCACTTTGGTTTTGAGGGAACAAACTCACGCAGGGCTCTGAGCAGTCTGGTAAAAGCTTTGACATATTGACATGTGTAAACAAGTTCATTGAGCTGCCATTGTTAAATCATAAGGGCCAAGAGAATTCAGAGTAAGCACATTTCCTTAGAGGAAAATCAGTCATAGAGATAGATGCACTAAGCCCCTGTCTGAAAGAAAACTCTTTTTTCCCTGTTCTGTTTAATTGGGCCAGTCTTAAAAATCATCTGGTTACTTTATTTCAGGGTGATGTTTAATATATAATATTTTGAACTTAGGGTCAGATATAGAAATGTAGGTTAAACTTTGAGGGGGAAGAGTACAAGTAGTTATTAGAGTGAAAGAAGATTTCCGTCTCGCTGATTGGAGATTGTCATGAAATTTTAAGAAAGGTAATGGAATTACTGGTAATGAGAAATTAGACATTTTTCTAGTTGTAGTTCTCCCTAAACTTTGTATTAATTTTTCCTCCCATGTAAAAAAACAAGGAATGTTTTGTGGGCTGTTACGTAGAAAATTTTAAGTTTAATGGTTTTGATTTTATGACCTTAAAAGAAAATTTACATCTTTAATTTTGCTTTCAAAAACAAATTCCAGAAACTGTCAGTTTATAGTATATGTGTGTACGTGTTTAAATTGATTTGAATTTTGATCAAGGGAGATTTTGGAACTTGGGAGTTTTTTTTTTTTGTTTGTTGTTGTTTTGTTTTTTTGAGACAGAGTCTCACTCTGTCGCCTAGGCTAGAGTGCAGTGATGGGATGTCATCTCCCTGCAACCTCCAGCTCCTGGGTTCAAGTGATTCTCCTGCTACCTCAGCCTCCCAGGTAGCTAGGCTACAGGTGCCCACCACCATGCCAGGCTAATTTTTGTATTTTTAGTAGAGACAAAGTTTCACCCTGTTGGCCTGGCTGGTCTCAAACTCATGACCTCAGGTGATTCGCCCACAGTCTTCCAAAGTAGTGGGATTACAGGCGTGAGCCACCGCACCCGGCCAGAATTTGGGAGTTTTAAAAATATATACGTAGTCAGCCATGCGCAGTGACTCACGCCTGTAATCCCAGCACTTTGGGAGGCCGAGGCAGGTGGATCACGAGGTCAGGAGATCGAGACCATCCTGGCTAACACGGTGAAACCCTGTCTCTATAAAAATACAAAAAATTAGCCGGGCGTGGTGGTGGGCACCTGTAGTCCAAGCTACTCGGGAGGCTGAGGCAGGAGAATGGCGTGAAGCCGGGAGGCAGAGCTTGCAGTGAGCTGAGATTGTGCCACTGCACTCCAGCCTGGATGACAGAGCGAGACTCGGTCTCAAAAAAAAAAAAAAATACACACACACACACACTCTTACATAGTCACACACACACACACACTCTTACATAGTCATTTTTGCTATATAGCCAAGACTTTTACCCAAAATATTTATTTCTACAGAGGGCACTTTGTTTCATAGCAAGGCATTTATGAACTAGAACTTTGGCTTAGGAAACTGTTCTGGTTTTCACAGTTACCCAGTTGTCATCAGTTACACTAATCTCTCTTTGTGGAACATGGGGGACAAAGGAAGAATTGCTTGATGCTTTCATTTTATCTTCCTTCTTTTTAGGAGTTATATCTCTTTAGTGGATTGTTGGGTATGACTTTGTTAATTTTTAATAATGAACGTGTGTGTGCACCTAGGGGAAAAGTTAGAGACTACAGAACTGAATATGAGAGTTTATAGAAAGTAGATTTTGTTTAATTAGAAAAGATGAATATTTTATTCATGGGAAGGATAGAGCTTATGGAATGGTTAAATTCCTCCATTCTCAATTTTGAGATTTTGAACCAAACCAGATAGAATAAGACTTACTGGTGTTTTGTTTTTTGGTTAAATCTGTGGCTACCACAGTGATTATTTCTAGAATTTTTAGTAGATATTTAGTACCCTGGCATACCATGTAAACTGTTCCAAAAATAATAATCCTTTCTGCCTTTTCCCTCTAGTATGTTAAAAGATGACTTAAAACTAAGCAGCAGTGAAGACAGTGATGGGGAACAGGTGTGTCTACTATTGTATTATTTTGCCAGTCTCACATAGTATTTGTATTTTATAAAAATGATAATTGAATAATGCATTTGTTACTTAAAATAAATTTCTTCTTATAAGCTTTCTGACACTGGAATGTTGTAGTTTTTTTCTCTGTATTTAAATCTCCATTTTTTTAAAAAATTGGGTTTTCCTCAACATTTATTATGGATCAAAACATACTCATGAAGCAGTAGATTATTGACAATAATAACTATTAACAAAGCTTTTGATCGTATTCGGGCAGTTCAGTTACTCTTTAGGTAAAAACAGTGTAAGTGTTAAACATAGTTGCATACATTAGAGAAGCCAGTTTTTTCTGTTAAGAGTTCAGATATTATTCACACTAAGCAAATAGAATACTGTTTATTCATTCACAGATGCCTTCTTATGTTTTAATTTTAGGATTGTGATAAGACAATGCCGAGGAGTACACCAGGAAGGTGGGCATCCTTTTCTTTTCTGTTTTATTGGTAAGAGTTGGGTCAGCCTGATAACATTGCAGGGATATAATAAGTGGCCTTATAGGTAAATATCAGTTTTGATAGTGGTTGTACAACTCTGTAAATTAACTAAAAATCATTGAATTATACACTTAAAGTGGGTGATTTGTGTATTATATCTCAAACTGTTTTTAAAAGGTGAGTATTAATACCTAAGTAGCACATCAGAAATTTTTAAAAAGAATTGTTCATTTCATTTACAGTGAAGTTCTGGATTCATAGATTTACAGCAGTGTAACACATAGTAAACATTTTAAAGAAAGTTGTGGCTGGACGTGGTGGCTCACGTCTGTAATCCCAGCACTTTGGGAGGCCTAAGTGGGCGGATCACCTGAGGCCAGAAGTTTGAGACCTGCCTGACCAATATGGTGAAACCCCGTCTCTACTAAAAATACAAAAATTAGCCGGGCGTGGTGGCGGGCGCCTGTAGTCCCAGCTACTTGGGAGGCTGAGACAGAAGAATTGCTTGAACCTGGGAGATGGAGGTTGCAGTGAGCCGAGATCGCGCCACTGCACTCCAGCCTGGGCGACAGAGCAAGACTCCATCTAAAAAAAAAAAAGAAAGAAAAGAAAAAAAGAAAGTTGGTTGTCCGATTTGGATGTTTTCCTGTTGTCAATGTAAAATAAACTTTGGACATTTGTATATTTCATCTCTTTTAGTAATTCTGAACCTTCACATCATAATAGTGAAGGAGCAGATAACTCCAGGGATGATTCTAGTAGCCACAGTGGATCTGAAAGCAGCTCTGGATCTGACTCAGAGAGTGAAAGTAGTTCCAGTGACAGTGAGGCAAATGAGCCATCCCAGAGTGCATCTCCTGAGGTGAGACAGAGGGAAGGGGGTACCTTCCATAGACCCTCTCAGGGTCCTTGGTGATGTCCATTTAAAACCTGATTCAAATATGAAAGGAGAAGGAAAGAACGTTCCATATTCTGACAAAAAGAAATTGTACTGTGTACCTTGGAGGAAACCTAGATGATTCCTTGTTGTTTGAACAAATTCGGTCTAGATTAGGAACTGCTTGGCATATTACAGGTCACTAAAATATTGTGTACCTTTAGTTTGCTCTTTTATTTTTATAACTCAACATGGTAATTGATGTTCTGTAGTTACAAAGAACATCACGTTGTTGATAAAAAGAATCTTATGTAATGTAATTTTAGTATAGCTTGTTAAATTGCAGTTAAAAATCTCTCTTTGTACCTACATCATTTGTTTACTTTCTAGAATTAAATATTCTGTATGGCCATTTGTAATTATACCTTTGAAATTGGATTCTTGAATAGGAATATTTGCTATTTAAAGGTCACATATCACATTAAGCTTATCTTTTTTTTTTTTTTTTGAGACGGAGTCTCGCTCTGTCACCCAGGCTGGAGTGCAGTGGCTGGATCTCAGCTCACTGCAAGCTCCGCCTCCCGGGTTCACGCCATTCTCCTGCCTCAGCCTCCCGAGTAGCTGGGACTACAGGCGCCCGCCACCTCGCCCGGCTAGTTTTTTGTATTTTTTAGTAGAGATGGGATTTCACCGTGTTAGCCAGGATGGTCTCGATCTCCTGACCTCATGATCCGCCCGTCTCGGCCTCCCAAAGTACTGGGATTACAGGCGTGAGCCACCGCGCCCGGCCCTTTTTTTTTTTTTGAAGACAGAATCTTACTCTGTCACCCAGGCTGGAGTGCATTGGCTCAATTTTGGCTCACTGCAACCTCTGCCTCCCGGGTTCAAGTGATTCTCCTGCCTCAGCCTTCTGAGTAGCTGCGATTACAGGCGTGCGCCACCACACCTGGCTAATTTTTGTATTTTTAGTAGAAACGGGATTTCACCATGTTGGTCAGACTGGTCTCAAACCCCTGACCTCATGATCCGCCCACCTCAGCCTCCCAAAGTGCTGGGATTACAGGTGTGAGCCACCGTGCCCGGCCGCTTATCTTCTTATTCAGATGATCAGATGATAAGAACTAATAGTCAATACTCAGCCCTTTGCTTTGGTTCATAGAGAACCATGGCAAGTAAATGCTTTTGTTGCATTAGGCATTGTGGTTTTTCCTCTTCTTTGAGGTTGTAAAGGGGGGAGAACGCTTCACTATTGAAAAAAGCATACATGTTTCTCTGTTTTTCAGCCTGAACCCCCGCCAACAAACAAATGGCAACTTGATAATTGGCTGAATAAAGTGAACCCACATAAAGTGTCACCCGCTTCTTCAGTGGACAGTAACATCCCATCATCTCAAGGCTACAAAAAGGAAGGCCGAGAGCAGGGCACTGGGAATAGCTATACTGATACAAGTGGACCTAAAGAAACGAGTTCCGCTACTCCTGGACGAGACTCCAAAACCATCCAAAAGGGATCAGAAAGTGGGCGTGGGAGGCAGAAATCTCCTGCACAGAGTGACAGCACAACACAGAGAAGAACTGTAGGCAAAAAACAACCCAAAAAGGCTGAGAAGACAGCTGCTGAAGAGCCTCGTGGAGGCCTGAAGATAGAAAGTGAAACTCCTGTAGACTTGGCTAGCAGCATGCCCTCCAGCAGACACAAAGCAGCCACCAAAGGCTCAAGGAAACCCAATATAAAGAAGGAGTCTAAGTCTTCCCCTCGACCTACAGCAGAGAAAAAGAAATATAAATCAACAAGTAAATCTTCCCAGAAATCAAGGGAAATCATAGAAACAGATACCTCATCCTCAGATTCAGATGAAAGCGAGAGCCTTCCTCCTTCCTCACAAACTCCTAAGTACCCCGAGAGCAATAGGACTCCTGTTAAGCCCTCCTCAGTGGAGGAAGAAGATAGCTTTTTTCGGCAACGAATGTTCTCTCCTATGGAAGAGAAGGAACTTCTTTCACCCCTCAGTGAGCCTGATGACAGGTATCCACTTATTGTGAAGATTGACCTGAATCTTTTGACTAGAATACCAGGAAAGCCTTACAAAGAAACAGAGCCGCCCAAGGGGGAAAAGAAAAATGTGCCAGAAAAGCACACGAGAGAGGCTCAGAAACAAGCCTCAGAAAAAGTTTCCAACAAAGGCAAGAGGAAGCATAAGGTTTGTGAAGGGTTTTTGTTGTTTGTTTTGAAACATCAGAATCTGAAATGCGGTGGAAATCTCAGTAAGCTACAAAGTAACAAGGCAGGTCATAAACTGTGAAGGAAAATAGTGGGTAAACCCAAGGCCCACTTGAGGCTACTTATGGAACAGTCTCTTGAAGATTTCTGTGTTTCTTGCCTGTGTCCTTCAGTTAAAGCAGGATAGTTGCTAATGAAATAAGAAATGAGCCAGTGCTTTTCAGCATGCGCTGACCAGTGTAGAGGTTAGAGAGCAGCAACTTGCAAACAGGCATTTGCAACATTCTCAACATTTTGGTTGTAGGTGTTTTTAGTTTTGGATACGTACTCCCCAAATTGTTATAATCCCTACCATTTTCTTATACAACCAGACCAAGGCACACTTTTAATAACTCATTTGCTGTGCACCTCTGTGCCCCAGCTTCTCTTCCTTAACAAAGGTCAGAACTAAAAATACTGCTGGCTCATAGCCAGCTCTCATCCCTAAATACTTCCAAGATAATTTTGGATATAGAGGCAAAATTTGTACATTTAAGGTCTGCTTTTCTTAGACTGAGGAAATGTGAAAATTCACACATGTCTATGATTGGAGGATAATAATCATACAATGAAGAGATCTGAATGACTACAAATATAGACACTCTGTGGGAAAAACAGCCTGATCTTTTCAGCTCTAGTGAGGAATTTTCAGGAGAACGTAAAGTTTTAAGTAGTCTGTATCAAAGAATACTGTAATTTCCCCTGATACATGTGTATGATCGTGAAAGACTAGAAGTTAAGTTTGAGTAGCTGAACAGATAGGTACCAGAATGGCCTTACCAAGTAAACTTGGAACACAAACACCACTCCAGTTGACGTGAGAATCACATATATTACAGGGAGAGTAGAGCACTTTCTTAAAATGGCGTGAGATATTTTCCTCTCTCCTTTTCATAAAACCACAGTGCCATGTGCAGATGATATATATTCAGACAAATTAGAATAATACCTCACTTCTTTTTTGAATCTTTAAAAATTGAAATTGTCCACATTATTTGAATTTTTAGAAAACCAATGCTTACTGCTCTCCTGACTATAGCTAATGAGTTTCCATTATCATTGTACAGGGATGTTTGCTGAACTAGTAAGCTGTTTAGGGCCACTGGCCCCTGTAGCCCACAGCCTTAGATTGCTAGACTTGGCTGTGGAATTTAATTCATAGAATTATGTGGAATAAGAGCTTGTGTATGATGGACTCTGCTCTTTAGGAACCTAGGATTTTTTTTATGGAATTTAAAAAGAATGATCCTTTTGTGCTTAAAAAGTATTACTTTTGTTGTAACATTTTATTTTATTTTTCTTACTTTTAGAGACAGGGTGTTGCTCTGTCACCTAGGCTGGAGTGCCATGGTATTCATAGCTCACTGTAACCTCAAACTCCTGGGTTCAAGTGATCCTCTCTCCTCAGCCTCCCGAGTAGCTAGGACTACGGGCATGCGACCCCACACCTGGCTAATTTTTTATAGAGATGGTGTCTTGCTGTGTTGCCCAAACTGGTCTCAAACTCCTGGAATCAAGCAGTCCTCCCACTCAGCCTCCCAAAGCACTGGCGTTACAGGTGTCAGCCACCACACCTGGCCCTTTTATAAGATATTCAAGCATTTAAAATATAAAGTGTCAAGGGCAATACCTGGAGATAAAGCAGGTAGTACTAAGAGAAGACCCAGTTAAGGGTAGTAAAGGATGTAGATTTCTTTTTCTCATGTTTTCATTTGTCTGTCTTTAATCATTTGTATAGGGGAACAGATTCTTTTGTTATGGTAGAATATTTGCATTCTTGTGCCCTGATATTTGAAACAAAAGGAAAACTTAGATTCACTTAGAAAAGTAACATTGGCAGTGGATGGGCCCACCACTTGTGTTTTCCATCAAAAAGTTTTTTCAGTCACTAGGTTGGGCTGTAATCAAAAGTAGGGACGACAAAAATTGTTGGCAAAGTTGTGAAAAAGTTGGAACTTTGATACGGTCCTGATGAAAATGGAAATGATACCACTGCTTTGGAACATAGTTTGGTAGTTACTGAAAAAGTTAAACATAGAATTACCTTTTGACCTGCAATTGTACTCCTAGGTATATATCCAAGAGAAATGAAAACATATGTCCACACAAAAACTTGTACTTGAATGTTCATAGTAGCATTATTCATATTAGCCAAAAAGTGGAAACAACCCATATGGCCATCACCTGATGAATGACTAAACAAAATGAATAAATTCTATGCAGTGAGTACTGTTCAGCCATAAATGAGAATGCCATACTGATCCATGCTGCAACATGGATGAACCTTAAAAATGTTACACTAAATGAAAGGAGCCACAAAGACCACATATATTGAATTATACCATTTTCCTGAAATGTCTAGAATAGGCAAATCTATAAAGATGAAGTGTGATTGTCAGTGTCTGGGGGAGGAAGAGATGGGTATGGAGTGTGTTTTCAGGATAACGAACATATTTTAAAATTCATTAAGCCGGCTGCAGTGGCTCAAACCTGTAATCCCAGCACTTTGGGAGGCCGAGATGGGCGGATAATGAGGTCAGGAGATTGAGACCATCCTGGCTAACGCGATGAAACCCCATCTCTACTGAAAATACAAAAAATTAGCCAGGAGGCTGAGGCAGGAGAATCACTTGAACCCGGGAGGTAGAGGTTGCAGTAAGCTGAGATCATGCCACTGCACTCCAGCCTGGGTGACAGATAAATAAATAAATTAAATTAAAATTCATTGTGGTGATGGTTGTACAACTCTGAATATACCAAATGTTATGGAATTGTGTACTTCTGAATAGTGAATTTCATGTTATGTAAATTATATCTTAATTATAATTTCACAGATACCACCCCTCAAATCATTACATTGAAAAGATGCCATCTTAGAGACTGTAGGAAATCTGTTTCAGTCTTTGGGTTCTGTGTATCTAAAATAGGAGACCTCAGCCTTAAAACCTAATCTTTTTGAATATTATTTAAATGAATTATTGTACTTCTCTTTTATCTTTCTGATGCTTAATCAGGGATAAACTCTGTGGGTAGCTAGTGCTGGAAGCTGAAGTTAGTTGAATAAAGATCAGACCACGGTTTCTATTTTTCATCTAGAATGAAGATGATAGCCGAGCCAGCGAGAGCAAGAAACCCAAAACAGAGGACAAGAATTCAGCAGGCCATAAGCCATCCAGCAACAGAGAGTACGTCCCCAAAACATGTTGCATGCTAATGTTGTTAATATATGTGTATCATTTGATACTGGGTACTTTCTAACATGCTCTGAGTGTTCGTTTTAGTAAGCGAGTGTTATATAAATGCACACACATAACATATGCCAAATAGTGGGAGCTTTCGCTTTTAGCTAATAGGGATGGAAGACATTTAAAATTTAATTAATTCTTCCTTTCTTCATTTTTTATTGGGGTAGGGGTGAGTATCAGGGGAGAATTAAAGTAAAGGTATGCCACTTTCTGGTTAGATGGCAAACTTACCTGTAATTTCCAAGAGACTGGTTGCCAACTTAAAAGTGGTAATCTCTTCATTCACTATTCATCATTTTGTTCATTCATTCAGCCAATATTTATTGAGTACTACTGAGTGGTAGGTCATGTTTTTGGCCCTGGATATACAACCACAGGAATAAAAACAGAAAAGATGCCTACCCTCACGGAATTTACAGTCTTATTTTGTTTTATAGAAATCATGTGTCCTAGTAATCAAATGGGGAAAAACAGATTTGTCTTGAAAGCAGACAAAGAGAAATGGAAAAATCAACTACCCCTGTATTACTTTGTGGAGAAATGAGGGCATTCGTTTGGTTTGGCAGGTCATCTAAGCAGAGTGCTGCAAAAGAAAAGGATTTGTTGCCTTCTCCTGCTGGGCCTGTTCCTTCAAAAGATCCAAAAACAGAGCATGGCTCTCGGAAGAGGACTATTAGTCAGTCTTCTTCCTTAAAGTCAAGCAGTAACAGCAAGGAGACTAGTGGCAGCAGCAGAAACAGTTCCTCTACATCCAAGCAGAAGAAGACCGAAGGGAAGACTTCCAGTAGTTCCAAGGAGGTTAAGGTAAAGTGTTGGGGGCCTGGGGCTTTTGAAAATCACTCAACTTGCCATGTGACTTTTCCAGGGTGACACTGTGCTTTGAAATTATTGTAACATATTAATAAATACATAGGCCTATGCCTTTTACCCTCTATATGTAATAATCTTGATAAATGAATACAGTGATGTAAGACTGTGAAGGCAGTAAGTCAGCTGGTCCATTGAAATAAAAACTCCTGGGTACAGTGGCTCATACCTGTAGTCCCAGCTATTTGGGAGGCTAAAATGGAAGGATCACTTGAGGAATTTGAGTCCAACCTGGGCAACGTGTTGAGACCCTGTCTATAAAAGAGCTTTAGAATTAAAAAAAAAAAAAAAAGATAGAAACCAGTAATTGGAAAAGTTAGTTATGGAAGTTTTTAAAATAAGAACTAAATGGTTTTAGTTGCTAGGACTGAGTTCTTGTATATTGTTTGAAATAGGCTTTGAGTTTCTCAGAGTTATACTTTACAAACTAGTTATGTTACGTAAAGTGACAAAGCAATCATTTGGCTTTGATTCATGAAATAGAAAAAGAAATCTTTAGCTAAGTTAGCACTGAAATTATTTCTAATTATTATTCCTAGGATACTCACAATGTAGGGGGGAGTATTCTTCACATTTATAGATGGGAGATTTGGATCAAAGGAGTTTGTTCAAGGCTATACTTTAATAGTCTCTCACCCTCAATTTGTTTACCAGGTCGTTTGCTTTCTAAACTGTTCTGATCAGAAGCAAATTTACTCAAATCAGAAAATACCTATTATTTAGTAAGCAAAGGTTTGAGAATTGAAAAATAAGACTCCTTAAAGCTCTTATATTTATTAACTGTGGTAAATTAAAAATTTTTTTAATTGAGATTATTTTAATTAACAACTTCTTAAATTTAAATACACAGAAAGCTTTTTCTCTAGCTGAACAGCCTCCTTCTGTAGTAGTTTAGTGTTAGCACAAGGTGCTTAGGACCTTGACTCTTACATTGGTCAGCTTTATTGGTCCAGTTTTCCATCTGCCTGCTGATGTTTTTTTCTCCATTTCCCATCCTTTAACTGTAGGATTTGAGGCCTCTGTGCTTGCTTCTTGAAACCTGCTATTGCTTTTTTTTTTACTTTTGAATAAGTGAGCTCTCCTCTTTTGGATTCTGCTATCTCATAGGTAAAAATCACTGTGTATGCTTCTATCACACATAAGAAGGGAGTTTCTTCAAGAAGTTTGTCAGCTTCTTGAAAGCAGAGATTTGTGTCTTGTTTTGTGTTTTATCCGGTGCTTAACTTGCTGGGTAATGAGGAAATATTTGTTAGATCAAATGTAGTCATTTGGTACTCTATTGTTTCCAACAAAATATAGAATAGGGCCTTACCACTTTGATTTCAATAGCTCTTGACACTTAACAGTTATTGAAGTTAATATTTGTTAGTCTTGACCATTCCCAAGTTAGGCAGTGACATTTGAATTTTTTAGATAACAATCTAATTTAATTAGGAAATATGCTATTTTTAATACTATCAATTAAAGAAAAAAATTAGAGGCCGGGC
Source organism: Papio anubis (assembly GCF_008728515.1). NCBI lineage: Eukaryota > Metazoa > Chordata > Mammalia > Primates > Cercopithecidae > Papio > Papio anubis. The sequence goes on along the minus strand of NC_044980.1, from coordinate 125,653,964 downwards.
GTGGTGGCTCAAGCCTGTAATCCCAGCACTTTGGGAGGCTGAGACGGGTGGATCACGAGGTCAGGAGATCGAGACCATCCTGGCTAACCCAGTGAAACCCCGTCTCTACTAAAAATACAAAAAATTAGCCGGGCGTGGTGGTGGGCACCTGTAGTCCCAGCTACTTGGGAGGCTGAGGCAGGAGAATGGCGTGAACCCAGGAGGCGGAGCTTGCAGTGAGCCGAGATCGCGCCACTGCACTCCAGCCTGGGCGACAAAGCGAGACTCCATCTCAAAAAAAAAAAAAAAAAAGAAAAAGAAAAAGAAAAAATTAGATCCGGAAAACCAACATTACACATAGTTTTTATATAAGAAAACTGTGTTTAAATCTGTGTTTAAATATTTGGAAACATTTTCAGAAATCCTCTGAAAAGCATATCTGAATGTAGGTCCTTATGGGTCTATTTATAAAACATAGAGGCGGCCAGGCATGGTGGCTCACGGCCTATTATTCCAACACTTTGGGAGGCTGGCTGGAGGATTGCTTGAGCCCAGGAGGTTGAAGCCACAGTGAGCCATGATTGCGCTACTGCACTCCAGCCTAGGCAACAGAGTGAGATGCTGTCTCAAACAAATAAATAAATAAAACAGAGGGAAAGCTATCCTAGTAATGTTACAGTACAACATAATATTCAGAAAGCCATTTCTTTTTTTTTTTGAGACGGAGTCTTGCTCTGTCACCCAGGCTGGAGTGCAGTGGCCGAATCTCAGCTCACTGCAAGCTCCACCTCCTGGGTTTACACCATTCTCCTGCCTCAGCCTCCCAAGTAGCTGGGACTACAGGCGCCCACCACCTCGCCCGGCTAGTTTTTTTGTATTTTTTAGTAGAGACGGGGTTTCACCGGGTTAGCCAGGATGGTCTCGATCTCCTGACCTCGTGATCCACCCACCTCGGCCTCCCAAAGTGCTGGGATTACAGGCGTGAGCCACCACGCCCGGCCAGAAAGCCATTTCAAAGTACAATTATATATTTAAAAATTTTATATTTTATATAAATATAAAACATTGTATAATATTGGGTAAATTGTTAGGTAAAGTAAAATTATGTATTATTGGGTTTTCTAATGTTGAAACATCCATGCATTCCTGGAATAAATTCCACTTGTTTATGGTGTTTTATTATGGAAAAATGTATATTCATTTTATTTATTAAATTCCACTTGTTTATGGTGTTTTATTATGGAAAAATGTATATTCCTTATTAAAGACAGGGCTGGATGGGAGGCAGTTGAGAGAGAGTCATAGCTCTTTCATAAAGGGCTATATTGATAGGAGGCAGAAACATATAGTCAGGTGCAGTTGTACATGCCTACGGTCCCAGCTACTCAGGAGGCTGAGGCGGGAGAATCACTTGAGCCTAGGAGTTTAAGATCAACCTGAGCAACATAGCAAGACTTCATCTCTTAAAATAAAAAAAAGACATGTGGATGAGAGGCAGAGTAAAGTTTAAGAAAGTAACTTGGCTTTTGAAGTCTGGCAATTCTGAATTTAAAACTCAAATTCCAGGAATGCCACTTAAAACCTGTTTGAACTTAGGCAAGTTACTCAACCTCCTTGAGACTGCTTTTTCATTTTATCTTAATAGCAGTACTTATTTCATAGGTTTGTTAAAGGATTAACAATAATGCTAAGTACTTAGTTAACTTAGTGCCTGGTAAGTTGTAAGCACATAATAAACATTAGATGCTGTTAATATTATTGCTGTTTTCATTGACCAGGAACTACCAATAAATTTGCTGTAAGTAGTGCTGCCATTTTCATACTAGGCTTTTGTCTTCCTTATGTTTTAATGACTGCCTTGGCCAGTGCTTGGCATGTAGTAGACCCTTATATAAATATTAGAATGAATATTTCAGTTATATAAAATGGACCCTTTTTTTTTTTTTTAATTTACATTATGAAGTTTATAAAAGTTTTGTAACAAGGAAATTCATTATGAAAGGCAATGAAATTTCGTTTTTTTTTACCAGTGGCTGAAGAAATGCTATTAGTTTCATTTTTAATCTCCTTACAGTTTTCATTGTAGTTATATATTTTTTTGGTCAGGAAAAGGCTCCAAGTAGCTCCTCTAATTGTCCTCCATCTGCACCAACTCTTGATTCTTCTAAGCCTCGGAGAACAAAGCTTGTCTTTGATGACAGGTGAGATAATATGATTTTTTGTATGTGTATTTAAGAAATGATTCCAGTCAGCATGTAAGAAACTCATTTTAATTTCTATCATTGGCCGGGCGCGGTGGCTCACGCTTGTAATCCCAGCACTTTGGGAGGCCCAGGCAGGCGGATCACGAGGTCAGGAGTTTGAGACCAGCCTGACCAACATGGAGAAACCCTGTCTGTACTAAAAATACAAAAATTAGCTGGGTGTGGTGGTGCGCCCCTGTAATCGCAGCTATTCAGGAGGCTGAGGCAGGAGAATTGCTTGAACCTGGGAGGCAGAGGTTGCAGTGAGCCGAGATCGCGCCACTGCACTCCTGCCTGGGCGACAGAGTGAGACTCCGTCTCAAAAAAATAAATAAATAAATAAACCTATCATTGATCAGAAGGATGTATACTTATGTATGATCTGCAGAATATTCAGGTTTCAATTTGAACAGTACCCACTAGTCCAAGTACTGATCCTTTAGCTTAACTCCATGACTCCCATGGGGGATGTGAATGATCTGCCTTCCAGTAGAAGAATCTTACTACTGCTGATATCACTGTTAAAATGGAGGGTTTCTTAGATGAGGAAGAGCAATATTGTTTTTTCCTCTATTTTAATAAAAAGGTTATTTCTCCTACTCTCATTTTATTTATGCTTAATCTCTCAGTCAACTTGAGTAACTTAGTATTTGATACTAGGGAGCTTGATTTCTATTTTCCTAATTAGATTTGCCATGAGTTGGTCAAAACAACTTATGCTTTTAACCTGATACAAACATTTGTCAGAAAATATTGAAACAAATACTTAGTAATAGCTCATTTTCTTTGTTTGAGGACATAAAAACTGAGGGATACTAGATACTGAAATGAACTCGTATTATGAAAATATTTACTATTCTATTTATGATGAAAATTTACCTTGCAGAAATTATTCAGCAGACCATTATTTACAAGAAGCAAAAAAGCTAAAGCACAATGCAGATGCATTGGTATGTAAATATTCTCCTTACACTTATATATTTAATCAAATTAACTTAAGTAATCTTTTGATGTTTGTAGCCATAGTAGATCACTACTCATTACTTGCATTCTCTCCTTTCTTCAGTCTGATAGGTTTGAGAAAGCTGTATACTATCTTGATGCTGTGGTATCTTTCATTGAATGTGGGAATGCATTAGAGAAAAATGCTCAGGAATCCAAATCCCCATTCCCTATGTATTCAGAGACAGTGGATCTCATCAAGTAAGTGGAAAAACTTGGCAGATCATTGGCAATAACATTATTTCTCTGGTCCATCTAGGAAGGGGCTGATATATAGTAAACGGAAGAGGGTGTATAATCCTTTAATGTCCTTAGATAAAGGAGAAGTAGATACTTCAATGAGTATTTTTGCTTTTATTTAGGTTTGAAATTCTAATGTTTTAAGGACAAGTGAAATCATAAGATCAAGGTGAAGTATTCTGTTTGTCATTTGTTTGTTATTGTAACTCAACAGATACACTATGAAGCTAAAGAATTACTTGGCACCAGATGCTACAGCTGCAGATAAACGACTCACAGTACTTTGGTGAGTTTTCTGTGTTCTAGCCTCTGCTGGATGACAGGAAGTTCTATAATAAATAGTGCTGTGTGTGCTCTTCTGAATGTTTTCCTTGAATCAGCCTTCCATAATCGTGTCTTAAATCTGTTCTTGACGGGTCAAGCAGGAAGTAACTCAGAATTCCTACTGAAAAGTTTGAGTTGTCAGTCGCTGATCCATTTCCTTCTTGATGAAAGCCTTGGCTTTGTGGGACTGATGGTAGAAACGTCCATGGTCTTGAATAATCACTTTTCCACACTCTTCTTTTGGTACCCTCTCTCTCCATTCACCCATGCTTTTCCTTAGGGAGCAAGCATCTAGTTTGCTCAGAATAAAGGATGTGACTTGTTTGCTTCATCCCAGTGAGATATTATCAGTTCGATTGTTATAGGTCTTTACCTGGCACTGTATTTAACACTGGGAATGCAGCTAAGAAGAAAACTAACACAGCCCTGTTCATCATGGAGTATAGTCTAGTGTGAGAAGACAGAAATCAAACAAATCATCATACAGGTCCATATGAATTAAGTGTTTTGAAAGAAAAGTATATGTAACTGTAACAGTAGAGGGTAGGGAGACCTACTCTATTTAGAGGGAACAACATGTACAAGGGCTGGATGGTGGAAAGGAATGGGAAACTTTCAAGGAACTAAAAGAAGACCAGCGAGAATTGGGTGTGACTGGAGAGATAGGCAGGGATGATCCTGCAGGGTCTTTGTAAGCTATGTTTTGGTTTGTAATATTTGTAGTTGAGTTTCTTAGTTTTTGTTTTTTAATTTTAGATTATTTACACTTTGGTTTGGAAATTCTACCCCTTCGTAATTTTTAAAACTTCATGACACATTGGTGTCCTATGGATAAGGTTTGGATTTTGGAATGTCAGCAAATAATGAGAGGCTAGTCCTAGGCTTCTTAGCCATCTTCCCCTCTGTAGGACATGTACCACAATAAGAACACATCTGTTGGTTTTGCCTAAGGGTTAATGTTGTGGCCTATGCCATGGTCACATGAGCCAGTCTCCTGCACAATGCAAAGACTGTGCAGATCTGGCCACAGTTTGCTGTCCTGGTAAATAAGCTGCCCTTTTCCATTGGCTAGCCTGCGATGCGAGTCTTTGCTGTACCTGAGGCTTTTCAAACTGAAGAAAGAAAATGCTTTGAAGTACTCAAAGACACTGACAGAGCACCTGAAGGTAAGCATACAGAAGCACAAGGTCTGTTTCCTAGGAGACAAAATTTGCAGTCTCCCATCCCCACCCCAGAACTGCCCTCATGTTTATGCAAACACACCAGGGGAGGAGCTACTGTTTGGGACCTTTCAAATAAGTTGGAGGTTTCTTCAAGTTTTTTAATGTACGTGTATCTGATGGTAGAACTCTGGTAGCCATGTGCAGTGGCTGTATTTACTTTTTAAATGATAATTTGTTTTCGGCCAGGTGAGGTGGCTCACACCTGTAATCCCAGCACTTTGGGAGGCCGAGGCAGGTAGATCACGAGGTCAAGAGATCAAGACCATCCTGGCCAACATGGTGAAACCCCATCTCTACTAAATATATAAAAATTAGCCGGGCGTGGTGCCACACACCTGTAGTCCCAGCTACTTGGGAGGCTGAGGCAGGAGAACTGCTTGAACCCCGGAGGCGGAGGCGGCAGTGAGCCGAGATCAGGCCACTGCACTCCAGCCTGGTGACAGAGAGATACTCTGTCTCAAAAAAAAAAAAACTTTTGTTTTCATGCCATCCTTTTCCGACTACTATCTTAGTTGCCTAAAAGGTTTTCCTGTGTTTCTTCAGGCCAGCACCACATAAATCCTGCTAAAATCTGCCTCTGATTCTGACTTGGAACCCTTCGGTAGTTGCCTGCTAGGTCAAGTTTAAACTCCTTACCCTGGCCCCAAGGGCTCTCTCTCTTGTTCCTTGTCTAAACCTCTGCTTTAGGCAAACTGCATGGGGCCACATACATTGTCTTTTCTGCAGCCTTTGTGCGTAGTATGATTCATCTCTCCCCTCTCTCCACCCACCCACCCACCCCCTTTTTTAAGAGAGAGTTTAAAAAAAAAAAAACGATCATGGCTCACTGCAGCTACTCTCAGGTAGCTGGGAGTAGCTGGGACTTATCCCCCTTCCCTTTATCCACGTGTTACTCATTCTTTCCTTGCCTTTTCTGTGAAGTCTTCCAGAACACCCCAGCTCTCACCTAATAATTTCTTTCTGTTGTACTTTTACACACACACACACACGCACACACACACACACACACGTTTTGGTGTCTTAAATATTTAAAGCTGCTTGCGATCAGCTCTGACCCAGTGCTTTTAAATATATTTAGAACTTTATAAAGTAGTGGTGGTTTTTGTTGTTGTTAAGTACATTTTATTTTTTCCACAGAATTCTTATAATAATTCTCAAGCACCATCGCCTGGCTTGGGAAGGTAGGTAAAATTTTATTATGTAAAATATTATTTGTGACAATAAAAGTGAAATGAGTATGGTCCAATTTCCAAAAATGGAAAGATGACTACTTTTTAAATAAGTAAAACAGTCTCTGATAAAATATTTTTAGAAGTTATAATTTTTTCTCCATTTTTTATGAATTGAAAATATAAGTGAACATAATCATAAAGATTATAGATATGAGACATTTTACCTGTTAAGAAATCTGAGTTTTTACTAGCACTCAACCCTTTTCACAGTTTGATTTCCATAGTTACTTGGACTTATCACAGCAGGCTTATCTTTAGTCAAATCTTGACACTGCCAGAATTTAGTAACAGTGACATGATTGTGATTTCTCCTCCATCTCCATGTCACTCTCATCCCACTGATCTCCCAAAGGATGAAAAACACCATGGAACCTTTTTAATTTTATCTGTTCAGTTATTATGTTTATAAGAATTGATGTTCTTTGTCCTGCATGTATTTTTTTACATAAGTTTATAATGTTAAAAGTGCAGATAAAAATACAAACAAGCTGGGCGTGGTGGCTCACGCCTGTAATCCCAGCACTTTGAGAGGCCGAGGTGGGCAGATCACAAGGTCAGGAGTTAAAGACCAGCCTGGCCAACATGGTGAAACCCCATCTGTACTAAAAAATACAAAAATTAGCCGGGTGTGGTGTTGTGCACACCTGTAATCCTAGCTACTCCGGAGGCTGAGGCAGGTGAATCATTGGAACCAGGGAGGTGGAGGTTGCACTAAGTCGAGATCGTGCCACTGCACTCCAGCTTGGGTGACAGAGCAAGAGTGTCTCCCCCCCCAAAAAAAAAAAAAAAATATATATATATATATATATGCACACACACATATACACATACACACACACAAACACACAAATTTATTTTTCTTCCAACTTTTGATTTTTCCTTTCTTTTAGTGTGTGATCACAGTCTTGAACATTTCACAAATTTTAGAACTCCTGAAATGAACCTGCCAGATTTCAACATACATGTTTTCTAAGACATGTTTAATTGGCAGGAAGCTTGGGGTGATTACAGTTGCTTGAGAGAGCTGTACCTCTGTCAGCTCTGAGTAATTTGGTTAAACTAGGAAAGTGTCAGAAATTATGGAGTTCAATAAAAGATGTTCCCATCTTCTACCACAGTTTTTTAGGTTAAATGTGAATTCCACCAAACTTTCTACAAAACAGTATGAAAAATATGTAATTATATGCCTGAATAGATGGAAAGTGTTGAGCAGAGAGTGAGGGGATCTGGCTTTTAAGTCTTTGAACTGTCACTAACAAGGTGCATGACTTCTTCAGTTATTGTCCATCTCTTGTTTTGTTGTCATTCATTAAAACAAAGGGTATAGATTCTAAGATAATAAGGTTATGAATTACAAGATTATAGTACTTATTTAGAAGAAATTGTAGTTGTCTGCAAACCCATCTAGTTTAAGAGAATCTTTACATTTTAAATGCTTTCATGAAGAAAGAGCTAGTAGTACTTGATTTTATAATGCTCACCATGTCCATATGAACAAGCTTCCTATTTCTGTTGTGTAGCAAAGCTGTGGGGATGCCTTCCCCTGTTTCTCCAAAGCTGTCACCAGGTAATTCAGGAAATTATTCATCTGGGGCCAGTAGTGCTTCTGCAAGTGGCTCTTCAGTGACCATTCCACAGAAGATCCACCAGATGGCAGCCAGCTATGTTCAGGTCACGTCCAACTTCCTCTATGCCACCGAAATTTGGGACCAAGCTGAACAGCTTTCCAAAGAGCAAAAAGGTAGGTAGGTTTCTGGATAAACTTCAAGGGATGGAATTGTTAGAAGGAACTTTTATAATTTAGTTAAGTAAGTATTTAGTCTATATTTAGTTTTATTATTTACTTTAGAGTTAATGATAATCTTTGTTAATAGTCTTCATTGCTTAGCAGTTACACTAAATGAAACTGAATTTGGTCAAAAGATACCTCTCGTGATTCTGGTGACAAAACTAAACTGAAAATAGTTATTGGTCTAAGATGAATGTGCCTCTATTCTGGCACATTAAATGTAGCTCATACCATAAAAGTAATAAAATATATGTTCTACCCTAGGATGATTAATAGTGAATTTGGCAATAGGCATAGGATTACATCCAAACATCTGTACATCTGAGAAGGTTAATGTATAAGAAAGCATGTTCATACTGGATTTTTAGGTGTATTGGAAGAAACCTATGAAATAAAGGAGACTAGGAAATGAATAGAATTTTTTTTTTTTTTTTTTTAATGAGATGGAGTTTCACTCTTGTTGCCCAGGCTGGAGAGCAGTGGCACAATCTCGACTCAGTGCCACCTTCTGGTTTCAAGCAATTCTCCTGCCTTAGCCTCTTGAGTAGCTGGGATTACAGGTGCCCACCACCACGCCCAGCTAACTTTTGTATTTTTAGTAGAGATGGGGTTTCACCATGTGGACCAGGCTGGTCTCGAACGGCTGACCTCGTGATCTGCCCACCTTGGCCTTCCAAAGTGCTGGGATTACAGGTGTGAGCCACTGCATCCGGCCAGAATTCTTAACATTCTTTAAAATTAGGTTGTTTGAGGCTTTGCCCCTTAAAAGTTTATTATTTCCCAAACCAAAGACATTGAGAATTATAAAGTATTTGAAGACCTTAGTGGAAAGTACTGTATAACCACCATTTTATTTAGTAGATGTTATTAGCAAATATGTGCATGCAGCTTCTCTTCGTTTGCAGAGAAACACTACATTAGCCAATCAAGTGTCATTTTGTCACAGAGTATATTTAAATACAGTATGAACAGGTAATCAGATGAAAATGAAAGATTCCTATCCCTAAAGAGAGGTTATGGTGAGAGAAAGGTAAAAGTGGAATCCCAACTTTTTTTTTTTTTTTTTTTTGAGACAGGGTTTTACTGTCACCCAGGCTGTGGCATAGTCACAGCTCACTGCAGCCTCTACCTCTTGGGCTCAGGTGATCCTCCTGCCTCAGCCTCCTGAGTAGCTGGGACTACAGATGCGTGCCACCACACCCAGCTAATTTTTCTACTTTTTGTAGAGATAAGGTCTTATTACGTTGCTCAGGCTAGGAATCCCAACATTCAACATAAAGCTGTATTTATAAAAACATAATTTGTGGCTGGGCATGGTGGCTCACACCTTGTAATCCCAGCACTTTGGGAAGCCAAGGCGAGTGGATCACCAAAGGTCAGGAGTTCGAGACCAGCCTGGCCAACATGGTGAAACCCCGTCTCTACTTTAAAAAAAAAACCACACACACACAAAAAGAAAACCTTTTTTGTATTTTGTATTTGGCAGAGGCGGGAGAATCGCTTGAACCCAGGAGACTGGGGTTGCAGTGAGCCAAGATCACACCACTGCACTCCAGCCTGGGCGACAGGGAGACTCTGTCTAAAAATAAATGAAAATAAAAACATGAGATTTAGTTATCACTTGGTTCATGGCATATGATTGTAGCTGAAAGTTTGATATAATCTTAAGTATCTAACCTCACAGAGGCTGTTACAGGAAACCCGCAAAAAACATCCTCCTTTTTGTATCACTTGCTTCTTATACAAAAGCACAAAATGTTTTGAGTAATCAGTAGCACATTATGGCACTAAGTCTTCATTTTAATAATATTTACTACATAATAGCAATTTATCATTTCCATTCATGGAATCCTGCTTACACATAACACTTAATTTCTGACCATACATTCTGTTTAAAATGTTGCATGACTTAGGGAACAAATATAACTTGAGAGACTGTGGAATGATTTGCTCTAAAACATAGACAGTAAGCATTTTAGTGTAGGAGGAGGTATTTTTTTGAGTTTATGAATGCTGTTTTATAATCTCATAATTTTAAAGCAGTGATTCAAAAGAGTATATATCATTTAATGAATATTTTTGGTTTTCTAGAATTCTTTGCTGAACTGGATAAAGTAATGGGCCCTCTCATCTTTAATGCAAGCATCATGACAGATCTAGTTCGTTATACCCGGCAGGGACTGCACTGGCTTCGCCAGGATGCCAAGTTGGTATCTTGAACTGAACACATTCTCGTTGCCTCTGATTTTCTCCACAACACTGTGTCACATCACGAAGGAAAACTGCCATAACGTACCACCTAGTCGACACTAAGAATGAGGAATAGTTTTCTCCTCGTTGGTTCATGTGTTGTTGTTTTTGATAACCCAAAGCCATCATGTCAGTTGGCCCCTTTAATATTTCCAATGTGAACAGTTATTTAAATGCTTTTAATTCTGCAGCATATTGATAAGATGGTTTCCATGAGCTATGATAAGATTGAAATTCCAGTTGCAATTCATAACTAATGAATTGAAATTTTATTTATTTTAATTTTTTTAAGTTCCCAGATTGGGGCTAGTTTAAGACTTAGTTATTTCTGCCTATAAATTTACTCTGTTGAATATTTAGCATAAATTTAATGTAGACATTTTTATTTATATACTTCGGGAGCTTTATTACCTAATATCTTTTTGTGGTAGCTGTTCTAAGAGTAAGAATTGGTTCATCTAAAATAAGGACATATTCTTTCTACACCTACTACCTGATCTGATATTTGAAATCTTAACTCCAATTTTATTATTGTGGAATTTACAGTTAGTATTAAGGATATTCTTCTACACATGAAAAAATCACTTAAATATGAGAAAATGGCATTCTACATCTATGTACTATGAAATGTGTCTGATTTGGTATGCATTATTTCAAAAACTGTGAATGTGTGTTAATAACACTACAGCAATCACACGGTGACTATAATTTGCATTTAATGCATTACAAAAGATGGAGGGCAAACTTTCTAGAAGAAGCATTTTGTGTTGAAGGGTTTCATAAAAGGACAATCCTGAACGTTACGGATTTTATTAAAACCATATGTTATTTTTTGTTGCTAATCGTTTGACACTTAATCGAAACAGAATAAGTTACTGTGGAAAAAAGGATGATCCAACTCCTGAGGATTGCTGCCTATGTGTCTTTAATTGATTATCTTTGACGGTTACAGTTATTTTTCAGATTTTTTCCCCCTCATACTGGATTGTGATGCTCTGATATGAGCATGCAGTGACTGATACAGAAACAGGCTGGAGCTTTGGTGTGTGCTTTTGCTATACAACTTACAGTTCTAATGCCTGATGTAGAGATGATGAATTTCTCCTTTTTAAACCTATGTTGTGTTTACTGCTTTTGTATTATGAAGGCCCTCTTCAATGATGTGTGTTTCTGATGGAATCAGAAAATTTCACACTAGAAAAGTTTACCTAACTTGATTCAGTGTGAGCTCTCGGGACAGGGAGGGGAGCCAAGGGTAGAGCTTAAGAAGCTGGCTCTGTAAGAGTTGTATATCAAAGTACCTTTTGCTGCAAGGTGCATATAGAAGTCTAAGGTAAGAAATGTACCCTCTATACTTTATTTTTCATGCCCCTATCATGTTTGGTGTGCCTTAAATCTTACCTTTAAATGAAGACTCTATGGATTGTTTACAATTGAAGTTTTACACTAGGACCAGATCGTCCATACATGATTGGTCTTCTACAATAATAATGTTAAATTCTCTTTCATTTTAAATCTTTCTTTAGGGTCATATAAAGATTAGTTCTTTCAGAAAAGCTATTGCTTTGGTACATGACTTAGTCTAACCAATTGGGTAATGCTGCTTTGAAAAATAGTTTGTCCCTCTCCCCATTCCAGAAATGAATCCATCCAGTCAGAAAAAAAGATTATACTACTATTTGTAGATGATTGCTAAGGCTTGAAATAGGAAAGGGGAACGAAGGCATAGAAAAGTTTCAAGTCCAGTAGTGCAGTGAATCCTTTGTGTTTGAGTCTTTTTTACACTTATTTCTGAAGTTAGTGAACTTTCATTGTCCTTGTGGCCTCATATTTATAGAGCTTCTTAACTGTTTTGTACTTCAGATTGTTTTTAGATATCATTGAAGATTGAGATGTACAAATTATGTTGAATTTAACCAGTTTCCCTTGGAGAAATTGCCTCTGATATCTTTCTAACTTAATCTTAGTGTGTTCTAGGAACAGTTTTCCATAAGAGGACAACTTCTCAATGATCATGATAGTTATTTAGTAAGAAATAATGGTTATTAATCAAGTACATGTATGTCTTGTCATTCTCTGATTTCTCTGACTCAGATTCCTTAATTTGCAGTGATGTCTTAGAAATGGAAAGAATATCCTCTGGGCTTTCAGACTTTCAGCAACAACAGCCAATGGGATACCTCTACGTTCTAGTGTGTTCTAGTCTCTTGTATGTCCTGAAAGGCAGCAGGAGCATTTCTGGGGTCACACTGATATTTTGTTAAAGCAGAGTTTCCTGCATGGTTTATGGTGCTGCTCTAATATTTTCTCTTTAAAACTGTGTCAATTTTTGGAGAATGAATTTTTCAACCTTTTCATTGTGGAGGGTTTTTCCTACAAGGTAGTAATGGGCAGTGGATCAAAATCCTATCGTAAATGATTGAATTTTCAATGTCATAGTGTATGGAAATACTACTCCCTTTCCTTCACATCTGTCTTCTTAGATGTTCTGTCTTTGTCATCGTCTGCTCCAGCACATACTTTGGACTCCTTTACAGGTGACCTTCCTCCCTCCCTCCTCAGTAGGTGTCCTCAGTGTTTTCTAACCATTTAAAACTGAATTTGACAAGTGGCTAAAAACTTAGTCTGAGACTTGTACTGAATATATGGTTAATTATAGAAACAACAATTTTAACAGTTACTCTGTTGACTGCTCTTTATGACTATACTTGTATGCCAGGAGGCAGCAGCCTATACACCATTAGACTCTTTACAAGCAACCAATGAACCAATTGCAGTGGATGCAGTCGTCACAGTAGTCTTGCCTGTGCTGGACTGGGCTGGGCTGTGGGGAGCATTCCCCTTCAGGGGAGTTTCCACAGTTCAGCCCAGGCTCCAGTCTGGCTAGAGAGCATCCAGCCCATTCCTTGCCTCAGTGCTACCTTTTTCTGAGCAAGTAGCCAAGAAGTGACTTTATACGCAGTGAGTAATTCAGATAAACTTAACAGCTATAGCTGCCGAAGAGTGGAGAATGTTGACCACCATTGATTTAATTCTCTAGCGTAAAAGCAATGGAGAGCAGTGTGTGTGTGAGCCCACAGTCACCTGTGTTTCTGGGAGCTCTCACAGTAGCGGATTCATAGGCACTTGGGCTGTACTTTGAATGACACACTTGTGGCTTTATTAGATTCACTAGTTTTTTAAAAATTGTTGTTTGTTTCTTTTCATTAAAGGTTTAATCAGACAGATCAGACAGCATCATTTTGTATTTAATGACAGAAACGTTGGTACATTTTTTCATGAATGAACTTGCATTCTGAAGCAAGAGCCTACAAAAGGCACCTGTTATAAATGAAAGTTCTGGCTCTGGAGGCCAGTACTCTGTGGAGTGTCAGAGCAGCCAGTGATTGTTCCAGTCAGTGATGCCTAGTTATATAGAGGAGGGGTACACTGTGCACTCTTCTAGGTGTAAGGGTATGCAACTTTGGATCTTAAAATTATGTACACATACACACTTTATATATATGTATGTATGTATGAAAACATGAAATTAGTTTGTCAAAAATGTGTGTGTTTAGTATTTTAGCTTAGTGCAACTATTTCCACATTATTTATTAAATTGATCTAAGACACTTTCTTGTTGACACCTTGAATATTAATGTTCAAGGGTGCAATGTGTATTCCTTTAGATTGTTAAAGCTTAATTACTATGATTTGTAGTAAATTAACTTTTAAAATGTATTTGAGCCCTTCTGTAGTGTCGTAGGGCTCTTACAGGGTGGGAAAGATTTTAATTTTCCAGTTGCTAATTGAACAGTATGGCCTCATTATATACTTTGATTTATAGGAGTTTGTGTCTGGGTCCCAAGAACATCTACTGGGGGTGACTGTTAGGCAGCTTGTGATGATGTTTTTTAAAAAACCTAAGTAACTTGGGGAGCCAGAGCATTTCAAACCCATATAGACAACTATCATACCTGTATATCCCCTAATACATGGAACATAAATTTCATTTCAGCTTTATGCATTAATGTATTGAAGAGGCAGGCTTTTTTCCAGTAATAATACTGCACATCTAAGGTTGCTATTCAGTAAAATTAATAGAAGAGATAATTATTGAATGCCTTGGAATATGTAGCGATAAGAGGCCAAATTTTTCATGTTTGTGAGCACGTCTTTCAGATACTCACCAATGGAGAAATTCACTTTAGACCTCTAGACCCCAAAACCAAGTTAGCAAGTGACAAAAAGTAAATTATTAATAGTTTGTAAAGTGGATGCTGGTCTCATAAAGCTCCTATTCACATGAACCCGATGGTTAATTAGAACTTGCTGTCTCCAGAAAAGGGAATGGAAAGAATAACTATGTATCTTCTTTTCATGTAATTTGGTCACAGAATAAGGTATTCAAGTTAAGTCTAATCCAAGTCTTAGAGATCTTTAAGTATCCTAAAATAGCAGCCCTAAGTAGTCATCATGTAAAGAAGTTGACTTTCAGGAATGTCAGCATTGACCTCCTCCTTGCCGCTATTACTCAGCTAACCATAACTTGCCATTCTTAAAAATAAAAAAGCTCCCACCCAGAAATTCTAGTAATACTCAGTTTTGACCTCTTAACTGCTTCCACGTGGGATTTCTTTTCAGCTTTTAACCATTGGAATTTTCTACCTGGTATGTTCCTCTCTGGAAAATATCAATTTGGAAATGCTGCCTTTCAAATCAATGCCATGATTTTCCATATTGTTGAGTTTGTTGTTGCTGTTCCAGAAGTGTCCCCATTTTACAACTTTATGCACACACCTGGCAAATCATTAACATGAGCATTCAACAGTGGTGGGGTGGGGGGTGGGGGGCTCACCAACAGAACTGGCCAGCTGACATTGCCTGAAAAGGCACCCTTTGAGGGCCAGTTGTGGGGTTGGTAAGCACAGTTATGAAAATTTC
This sequence comes from Papio anubis, assembly GCF_008728515.1. NCBI lineage: Eukaryota > Metazoa > Chordata > Mammalia > Primates > Cercopithecidae > Papio > Papio anubis. Next base: position 125,638,759 of record NC_044980.1, on the reverse strand, counting down.
TATCTAGCCTCCGTTTTGAATGGTTTTAAGAAATTTTGTATATGGAGGATGGAAATGCTTATATATTTATTGAAAATCCTTTTATTTGAAATTAAAATTATTTGGTAAATAATTGTTTGATATTTGGGGAGGGTTTTGGAGGGGAGGTAATGTCACTGATAAATTAAAAGCCTGTTGATTTTGCAGAAAGGTACTGTTAGTGACTGATAGGATGCCTTTGTTTTGTACATGAACCAAATCTTTGTTTTACGTTTCTTTTATCCAAAATATTTAGGCATCTGACATTTTCAACCAGAATTTCAATTACATACTGTGATTTTTATTTGTTGCAATACATTAAAATTTCAGAGGTACTTTGGGGCTCAAAAGCTAGGATTTCTAAGTCAGTATGTGCATTTCACATGATAAAGCTGTTAATGGTGAGCAAAGTATTATATACTAACTAGATTTTTCCACATCTGTATAGTATATTATATGTATTTTGTGGTATTGAAAGTATAGAAAGTTTAGAGTGTCAAACATGCGTTTAATGTGTATTTTTAAACAAATTTATGGCAATTAAAATATTTGGAGACAAGGGTATCACATTTCAATTTGTAAAGATCTTTTTAACTTTACTGTGTCATTAAGATGCTTTGTACAATGCCAAACCATAGCTGGAGAAACTAAGTTTAATAAATATCAAATAGATTTTCTGTATTAAAGTTAATGAACACTGTGCTCTTTATATTTCTTCAACTGAGCCCTTTTCATGCAATTCCTGTTTTGTGTCTTAAGGTCCATTACTACTCTTTAAAAGTCTGTTCCCACCAGCTGAGGTTTCATTTTCTGATTACAGAAATTCTGAACTTGCTGGCCATGGGTCCTTGTGCATATGTCAAAATTCACCTTGTCCCAACATAAATCTCTTTTGGTGCTTTTGGTGGCTTGGGCTTTTATTGCTTTATTAAACTAGATCTTTCTTTCTGTTCTACCTTATGTTCAGGCAGTCATAGACAAACCTGGGTGCTTCATTAGATGGCAAGTGCCAAGCTTGACCATTTTTTTTTTTTTTTTTTTTTGAGACAGAGTCTCTCTCTTTCTCACCCAGGCTGGAGTGCAGTGGCATGATCTCGGCTCACTGCAGCCTCCGCCTCCCAGGTTCAAGTGATTCTCCTGCCTCAGCCTCCCAAGCTTGACCACCTTTGACACCTCCCTGAAGAGTTATGGAATGAAGGGATCCACAACATAAGAACTTGCTGAAGTTGATTACAGAGCTGTTGATTATGTAGCTCTCACCACACTTTCCAGATTGAGAAGTTAACACATTATTGGGCAATGCTGTTTTTTTCTTTAGTATACAAAGTGAATCCTTCTTTCCCTCAAAAGCTTGAATTCCAAACTGCTAAAATTTCAATTTGAGACATTTAATAGTATCCATAGAAAAATAAACTCTAAATTGACAAGTTTAGTTATACTTATCCATATATCAACATTCTAAGAAGAAATGGAGACCAATTTAAAGCATACATCTGCCTTTAAATATTAAAAATACAAGATTGCTTCACTTGTGTGTCTCCAGCCAAAATGCAGCTAATCAATATTCCATAGAACGGAGCATTGTCAGAGGTGACTGCTGTCCTTTCTTCCCTTGGTATGTACATCATTCCTGGGCCACACTTAAGGAACAGCGTCTTTTTCTAGGGGAAAAGAAAGGGTAGTTTAAGACTGGGTCTAGGAATGACCAGGGCCACCTATGCTGCATTTCCTTCCTCTTCACTTGATCTATCCAGTTCAGGAAAGACGGAAGAATGGAAAGGCACCACTCTTTCATGGTACCCACATGGAGCTGTTCTTGGCTCCTAACGCCTAATGGATTTTCCATGGAGCTCCCAGTCTCAGCCTAGAACTCCTCCATCCCAGCTTTATTCTTAGGTTCATGTGTCCCCTCGTCACTCCTCTGCCCAGCTTTCCAGGGCTCTCTGGCCCAACCCTACTCCCAGGTTCGTGGAGTACCTGCATAGCCTTGTGATACACTCAGAATCATCCCGGCAGGAGGCTCCAATGGGCCTGAGGGAAACCCCTCTCCAAAATGGGGTCATTCTCCGTGGCCTTCTCTTTGCTGAACTCACTTCTGTTATTGGGGAGCCATCTATCTGTAGGGCAAAGACATTCAGATATGGAAGTGTTGACACCCTGCTGCACACCTTGGAAGAATGATCATTCCCCAGATGCTGTAGACTCAGAACAGAAGAACCATTCCTCAGGACTGAGTCTAGCTTTCAAGTTCCACCACCACTATCATCTCCACACTCCACACATATACATATGTATCCTTCCCTCCGTACCTGGCCCAACAGCAAGAGGAAGATCATGAGGACTGCACAAAGTTTGAGGTGCCACATCTTGACAGAGGGAGGATGTTGGAGCCTGAAAGCCAGGGACAGTTCCTACTTCCTTTTATAGACTGACATCGACTCTTGCATTGTTACCAGGTGAGATGGGGGCAAAGTTTGTATTTGTAATCAGAATCAATTTAATAAGTTAATATCTACCAGAGGAATGTGCTCAAGGGCCGCCTTTCAGGCACGTTGTATTTACTGATGACCCTCATCTGGACTTTGAGTGATTGTGTTGCTGGCATGGACCCTTTTGCCCATTTTACCAAAAGTCAGCACTGCCCTTCCTTCCCTTTAAAAGCCACGTGAAACCATTGAGGGAGGTCAAGCAACTAGCCACATTGCTATTCCAAAATAGCTCAGTGAGATCACTCCCATAGAATTCCAATAATGAAGTCTTCAGAAATAATGTTGACCCTGTTGGGCCTTGTCTAGGAAAGAAGCACTGATCTATTGTGTACAGGCAATTGGATAAGGCCCTTATCTCCTTTCTGTGGACGGATGCTTCAGCAAGGTCTACAGTTCCCCAGATCCTCCACTTGCTTAGATGGACTATCACCCTAATCTGCACCAGTTCATCTCACTAGTAAAATGAAGACCCAGCTGTGGAAAGTTCAAAGTCTGGCCACCTGCCCTCTCAGGGGAATGGCTGGATGTGAGACTTACTTGGACCACAGGTGATGAATAATTGTAGGTTTCTTTTTGTCTTTAAGCACATGCAGATGAGGAGGTAACAAGATCTCCTAAATTAGAGGGAGAGCTTGTGTAGTGACTGTATTAAGCGCCTTGAATTATGGGCTTTCTTCCCAGTAGTTGAGTGGGGCCTTTCCTTCCGGCAGATTCAGGGCAGCAGGCATAGGGATGAGATATCTCCAAAGCCCAAAGCATCCATCAGTTTAAGTAGGAACTGCTGCAGATTTTTTTTTTTTTTTTTTTTTTTTTTGAGACGGAGTCTCGCGCTGTGTCACCCAGGCTGGAGTGCAGTGGCGCGATCTCGGCTCACTGCAAGCTCCGCCTCCCAGGTTCACGCCATTCTCCTGCCTCAGCCTCCGAGTAGCTGGGACTACAGGCGCCCGCCACCACGCCCGGCTAGTTTTTTGTATTTTTAGTAGAGACGGGGTTTCACCATGTTAGCCAGGATGGTCTCGATCTCCTGACCTCGTGATCCACCCGCCTCGGCCTCCCAAAGTGCTGGGATTACAGGCTTGAGCCACCGCGCCCGGCGATTTTTTTTTTTTGAGATGGACTCTTGCACTGTCACCCGGGCTGGAGTGCAGTGATGCGATCTCGGCTCACTGCAAGCTCTGCCTCCCGGATTCACCCCATTCTCCTGCCTCAGCCTCCCGAGTAGCTGGGACTACAGTCGCCCGCCATGACACCTGGCTGATTTTTTGTATTTTTAGTAGAGACGGGCTTTCACCGTTTTAGCCAGGATGGTCCTGATCTCCTGACCTCATGATCCGCCTGCCTCAGCCTCCCAGAGTGCTGGGATTACAGGTGTGAGCCACCGCACCCAGCCCACTGCTGCAGATTTCTAGACTAAGGGAGGACATGTATCTAAACCATGAGTAGTTATGGGTATTAGTGAAATGACATGGGCATTTTAAGTTTGAGGGGAAAGGTGTGAATTCAGAGTAAGGAGATTCATTGAACTTTAGATCTTCCTATGACCTAGGAGGATAATAAGCTTAAGACAAATACAACAAATTCTTTCTGCCAGGCATCACACTGAAAACATGGCTAATACTTCTTCCCAAGGGCCGTCTCATCTTCACACGTTGGGTATTTGGGTAAGAACCTGCTTGTTCCTTTACCCCAGGAAAAAGTGGAGGAGATGCACAACAGCTGAAGGTAGAAAAGGATGGCCACTGACCGGCTTCTTGCCAAGGGAGAAGCAGATGATTTGATGGACCTCAGAACTGGAATTGGGCAGGATGTGACCACAGATCTGACTGTCCTGGTTCTAGTCCTCTCAGAATCATGGAGGGGGATGCCACTGCATGCACTTTAGGAACATTGAGAAGAGACCTATATACCAACTGACCAGTTGAGACTAGTTATCTGCTCCCTCCCTTCACCCCTGAGCTTGGATACTGGATGATCCCAGACGGGGCCTAACTGGGAACTTTTGTTGGGAGGGGAAGTGGCTAAGTGGTGACCTAGTGAGCATTGGGTAAGAACACAAACGTGATTAGATAAGCAAAGGACTGAACAACGTGATGTCCTAGAGCCAGTTGGGTCTGTGGCCTCAGTGCCAGCCTCCCCTTTACCAGTCTAGAGTGACGTGCCAAATGGGATTTGGAAACTGTTCATCCAAAAGATGAATTCTCCACTTCTCCATTTCTGCCTTCCTGTACTTCTAGCAGGATCAAACTAGCCTGTTGTGTTAATTTGTAAAGCCGATAACACAGTCAGGGAAAGAAAGCTTGAAGCCCTTGCCCCTCTGTGTGTAGGGGGAAAGGACCATTCATCTTCATGAGTGTGACAACACTGCAGAGGACTTTGGTTCAAGCTTCTATGTTGTATGCCAACCTCTCCCCAAAAGAAAAAATCCATTAGTCACTGTTGAAGGAACCACTGTTGGGGAAGGGGAAAGTATTTTAACATACGTCTACATGAACTCTAGTTGTTTTAGTTAAGTATGGCACAAAAATCAAACTCAAAGCAACATCCGGGCAGCACTTAGCTGAATTGACAGCATTTGTCCACAGATATCCCATACTTGAGAGACTGGGAAGGCCTCTTCTTGAAATTTAAAAAAAAAAAAATTCACGGACTCTACAATCAAGTATTTTGCTCAGTGAACTACATGCTCCTTATCCAATAGAAAGGCCTAAGTAGCCTTTAACAGTTTCAGCTATAAGAAGATAGAATGCTTGACTGGTAAGCAGTAGCCTGGGGTCTACAGAGTGCAACTGCCCATAGGCCAGCCCTTCCCCTCTTTGGGCTTTAGTCTCCTATTCTGTCACTTTGGGGGTTCAAATGATTAATTTACAAGAAGAAAATGAGACTGAAGCAGATTTGATAGCCGAGAGCTTGGTAACTCTGGATACAACTCTCAGAGATTTTATGCTTCTGAGGCAAATGCTTAGGATGAAATGGGAGAAAGAGGGTATAGCTACATGAGCAGCTGTTTGAAACACATTCTAGGTCGATCACTGGGAGTTGGCAGTAATTGGAAACTTTTTGCTGTCCCTAAGCAGAAGGTGCCTAATAAAAGATGAAAGACTCTGAAATGGAAAAACTTTACCAGGTAAAATTTCAACAAAAGGTCAAAGTGTATTTGCTTTTTTGCTAGCTGGAACTGGCATAGACTTTTGGGCCTACCCTAGGCCTGCATTTTGAGGACTGTTTGCAAACTAAAAGAGCGAGGGCATTCCTTTCACCAGACTCTGCAGCCCATAGATTAAAAACGCTTGTGGGGGCAGGAGCATGTGCAGAAAGAAAGGTTAAATGGAGCAAGTGGTTGTGCCAGAGTAGCAGGTAAGGGATCCATACCCAGGATTGGAGGCTCCAGATGGGTTACCAGCACTGAAGCCCACAGCAGTTGCCCATCCTTAAAAGGCTTTACTCAGGTCCTCCTCTGAGGACTTACGCAAATAGAATGTCCCCTAAAATAATCCCAGATCATGTATAGGAGCACTGAGCGACTAAAACTCACCACATTCCACACACCCACCACCTCAGCACTCCTGCCACACAGGTGAGATCCATTCCTCCAAGCTTAGAGAGGGAAGCCCTTTGATGAGACACAGGCTTAAAGCAGACTAATTTCATCCAAAGCAGAAACTCAACACATCACAGGGCTTACGGCACAGTCATGTCAGTAGAGCACTCCAGGAATAAAAAGAATAGGCTCAATGCCTGGTTTGGGCTGAGAAAATGGCTTTCAATCTTTTGAGCTGGTCTCTCCAAAGGAGTCAAAGAACCAGGGAGAAATAGTCTAAGTGTAGAACAAGGCGAGCAAGATGGGAGAGGGTGGCCATCTACCCGGCAGCTTGGGGCAAACACCAGAGGCAGAAAGACATTAACGGCCTCTCAAAGCAGTGGTCCTCCCCTGGGCTGTGAACTTTTTGAAGCTATGCACTGTAAGGATGGGTCCACAGTTTTCATCATTCTCAAAGAAGTCTATGACCCAAATACGTTGCAAGACCTGGGAATAAATCTGGACAGAGAAAAATGGGAAAACTGGCCTGTCTTTTGGGGGTGGGGTAGAAGAGTTCCTCAGTTAGTTGCCCTATGTTAAGCCCATACCATCCTGACAGACCTTGTCACTCATTTCACCATCATCACAGCCCAAGAACTTTGTAATATTTCCATGTTATGGGTGCGAAGCTTAAGGCTCATGAAGGTAGGTTTCTTCCCTGTATCACATAATGAGGAAGTGACGGGCTAAGAGGACAAGCCCAAGATTGTAAGACTCAGCCTTCTCCCCATATCCTGCCTCACAATGTAGTTCATCTTTTAGGTTTTGTTTTGAAGTCTCGCTCTGTCACCCAGGCTGGAGTGCAGTGGCACAATCACTGCTCACTGCAACCTCCACCTCCCAGATTCAAGTGATTCTGCCTCAGCCTCCTGAGTAGCTGGGATTATAGGTGTGTGCCACCATGCTGAGTTAATTTTTATATTTTTAGTAGAGACGGGGTTTCACCATGTTGGCCAGGCTGGTCTCAAACTCCTGACCTCAAGTGATCCACCCACTTCAGCCTCCCAAAGTGCTGGGATTATAGGCATGAGCCACCGCATCCAGCCATGTTTTGAAGTATCTTAACTTTTGATTCTTAACAGGCAATAGCAGTATTTAGGATAATAAAGATACAGTCTGGCCGGGCACGGTGGCTCACGCCTGTAATCCCAACACTTTGGGAGGCCGAGGCAGGTGGATCACGAGGTCAAGAGATCAAGACCATCCTGGCCAACATGGTGAAATGTCATCTCTACTAAAAAAAAAAAAAAAAAATACATAAATTAGCTGGGTGTGTTGGTGTACGCCTGTAGTGCCAGCTACTTGGGAGGCTAAGGCAGGACAATCACTTGAGCCCGGGAGGCGGAAGTTGCAGTGAGCTGAGATCGCACCACTGCACTCCAGCCTGGTGACAGAGCAAGACTCCATCTCAAAAAAAAAAAAACCGGCCTGAGTCAGAATCAAAGTTGCTGCTAGCAGGAAGAGTTTCTAAAAACAGATCTCAGATCTCAGATCCCATGTCATGTATGGTACTGACTGAGCTATGACAACTCATCATATTCCACATACCCACTACCAAGTGAGATCCATGCCCTGAAGCTTAGAGAGAAGCCTCTCTACGAAACTAGAGGCATAAAACTGCCAACCACACCTACCCCCACCATCTGCCGGTGGGCGAAGGGAAAATGGTACCTTTAATACCAAAAAGATAATTTAAAGGCTTTAGATCAGGGGTAAACCTTTTTTCATAAAGGGCCAGAGTAAATATTTGAGGCTTTATGAACCACATACGGTTGAAAACATTGTTGGCTTCCTGGCACAGAAACAGAAAACTGCTGTGGAGGCCAAGAGATCACCTCATCCGTTTTATAGCTGATATCCCTTCAGGCTAAGGCCCGCCTTAGGAGGAAAGGCAGTAGAGCAAGCTTGTCCAACCGCAGTCCTGGCAGCAAGCGGCCCAGGATGGCTTTGAATCCCACCCAACAAAAATTTGTAAACTTTCTTTAAACGTTGAGGGTTTTTTTGCAAATTTTTAAAAAGTTTATCAGCTATTGTAGTGTTAGTGTATTTTGCGTGTGGCCCAGGGAAGCCAAAAGATTGGACACCCCTGCAGTAGAGCATAGCTTTAAGAGCATCACTTGAGTGCAAGACTCCACCATTCACCGCTGTATAATTTCTGGCAAATTACTTCATCTCTCTGTGCCTGTTTCCTCATCTGCCAGATGAGGATACATTAAAGGTGCTTGTGAAGTTTAACAGTTCATTTGTGTAGCTAAGAAGAGTATTTGAGGCCTGGAGTGCCATGGCTCATGCCTGTAATCCCAGCACTTTGGGAGGCGGAGGTGGGCAGATCACCTGAGGTCAGGAGTTCTAGACCAGCCTGGCCAACATGGTGAAACCCTGTCTCTACAAAAAATACAAAAAATTAGCCGGGTGTGGTGTCTTGCACCTGTAATCCCAGCTACTCTGAGGGTGGGGCAGGAGAATCGTTTGAACCCAGGGGGCAGAGATGGCAGTGAGCCGAGATCGCACCACTGCACTCCAGCCTGGGTGACACAGCAAGACTCCATCTCAAAAAATAAAAGTGTACCTGACACATACTAATTACAAGATAGTTACTAGACTTTATTGTTGTTATGGGAGCAGAGGGCCAAGAACCAGCACTCCCCATAGCCCATGTCACCCACAAATGGTTAGCTGCAGGAGTAGCTGCAGCTACTTTCTTGTAGATTATGGAACAAAGGGCGAGCTCTGCTCTTTCACCAAAATCCAAGACCAGGCAAAACTTAAAGACTCATGCTGAGAAGGCGCGCTTCATTAACTTGAATATTTAGTGGTCACACAGGATTCTACTCACAAAAATGTAAAATCACAACAGGGCAGACCATAGGAAGTTTATTGTGTCTTTGAGACACTACAATGCAGACTCCTCTTCCAGAAAAAGGTCTTTCAGAGACAGGGAACCGTCATCCGGATGCATTGCTCATTTGTCATTTTCATAGGCAGCTGGATTCTTCCTCTTGGATTTCTCGACCTCTTCAGTCCCCCATTTGTAGAGAAGATAAAACACTACAAACTCTTTAAAAATTAAGAGAGTAAACAGAGCACATATATAAGACATATAGAAGAAAAAAAAAGGTCTCAGTCCTGTTGTATTCTTTAAAGTATACACTTAAGTAGTTCTTAGCATATCCAAGGCCGTGCAACTATCATCACTATCTGCTGCACGTTTAATTCAAAGCATTTCACCACTGGTAAGAACTCGATAAAGATGACCTCAGAGGAACACGCTGGAATCACCCGAGTGACCCTGGGCCAGTCATTTCAGTTCTGTAACTCAGTTTTCCCCGTGTAAGATCGGGAGGATAATATGACCAGCTCAAGGGCGGTCAGGAATATTCAACGACAAAGGTGTGTACGGCAAGTTACAGAGCACCTGCCCGGCCGCCAGCGCTCAGAGGGGAGACGCAGGGACTGCTGCTGCTGTTGGGGTTCAGCCTCCCGCTCCCACAGGCCCAGGGCACTCACGCGGCACCATGCGAAAGAAAGACTCCCGAACGCGGCGCAGCATGTTGGGGACTCCTTTACTGAAAACATGCGGCAAGGCGCGCTGCTCGAAAGGTGACAAGCTGTAGGTGATCACATGCCGAATCCGCGTCAGATTCCCAAACTCGCGGCCCATCGTGGCAACGGCCCTGCAGGACCGAGAGCGGACAGGAGCTTGGCTCGCTTTCGCAAAGCGCCGCAGTCCCCGCGGCGGTCCGTCCCCAACCCCAGACTCCTGCCCCTGGACTCCTTATCCTACCCCAGCCCAGCGGGGAGCCCGTAGCCTCTCAGGGTCCACCAACACTGCACAACCAGCCTCCCACTCACGCACAGGTGTTAGCTCGCCCTCCGCAGTCACCGAGCCGGTTGACTCTTTCGTCACTTCCGGCAAGATTGGAAGCGGGGCTTGGAGGTCGTGAGGTAACTTCCGGGAGATACCATTTTCCTGCTGTCTCTAAGGGGTGATGCCTTTGTCCCAGAAAGAAGTGGCCTGACTGGGTGACCCGTAGGTGGGCGGTGCCTTGGAGGCCCCGCCGGGGCCGGTGGGGTGGAACCTAGCGGAGGACGTCGGGGATTGAACTGACTTTGGGGGACAGTGGACAGGCGGAGGCGCTCACACTTCTCCTCAGCCCTCGGCCTTTCTGTGGAATCCCAGTCAGGAAGCGGCCGAATGCGGGAGGCGGGTGAGGGAACAACGAGGTGACGAGCAAGGGGCCTGCCGACCTCGGGGCCCGCGCTGGCCAGGAGCTTGGGGCCTGCGAGTTCTCCCAGCTGTGGACAGAGCGCCTCTGAGCCCCGAGACCGGACCGCCCCACAGCAAAGGAGCACGAGGTTTTATTTAGCCTTGGCCAGTAACTCAAAGGGGGCTCTGTTATTTTCAAGCCATCAGCGACCCCAGCACCACAATCAGGGACACACATCTAAGGCTTCTCTTGGTAACCTCTGTTTTAGAGTCCACTGGCAGGCTGTAAACATTCCCAAGAGATAATACAAACGTTTCCTCAAATTCAGCCACAAAAATAATCAAATAATCGTCAACTGATGAATGCTGAGGCCGCCTCGACAGCAGCCAGCGTCCTCCCCAGATGGTTTGCGTGGGGTGGGGGGTATCACGATGCCCCAGTTCTTTCCTCTCCCCACGTGAGAAGCAAGGAACGTCGGGTGAGAGGCCTTACTGTGTTTTCCCTGAGGTGCATTCTGCTTGATGATGCTGTTGTCCTGTACAGCTTGCCATGAGGCGTCTGTCAGTGTTGTTAATGGAATTGCTGGCCATATTTAATCGAGGACTAAGCTCTCATTCAGCAGTTGGGTGTGTTTTATAACACTGCTTACGGCCCACGGAGGCTCGGCAGGCAGTCAACTTGTATTTTGCAGACATACCTTAGTTTTCTCATATAGGTACTGACAAACTGGCTTTGTATCTTGTACTATGTGGGTTGACTTTCTTCCAGCATAGTCTTCTTCGGGGTGGCGCTGGATATCCCCTCATTTCAGCTTTTCATGGTGCTCCTTTGCCTCATTTTTTAAAACCATAATGCCTAGCCTGGTCTCAGCTCCAAGGCAAGAACAGAATTACAGGTAAGGACAGAAATATTGTAGCGAATTCTACGACCATTTGGGTGAATAATAATAATAAAAAACATTCATTTATTTTATAGCATCTGCAAACATCCGAAAACCTTTCAATCAAAGTATTTATAGATGAGTGTGCAGACCACAGTAAGGACATCAAGTTGTTATATTTAAAATTAAGTCAAGGTTAAAGGCGATGTCCTCTTTTAAGAACATTGCAAATAAAATTCCAGTACTCCAAGTACATATTCTGTACCCAGCCACCTGGGAGGACTGAGAAACCTAACGGTTTTCTGCTCTCTGGAACTTCTATGCCAGTTGTGACTTTCTCACCCCTCAAATTAACATGCAGCGAATAATTACATATTGTAAACACCTGGAAGTGGAAGGGGCCGTGAGGATAAATTGAGAGGAAGAGTAACCTAATACCATAAGTTGCATACCAACAGATCTGAGTATCATCATGAATAATTGGTTAGCTTTTCCACATGCCTCAGAAGTTTCAGCAGGCACCTTGCAAACATCTTAATCCAAATTTCTTTAAAAATGAGAGATTTTATTTAAGATCATTCCTCAATTTATCTTAGACTTTCAGCTACATAGCTAGTCCAGTAGTATAACAATAACAGGTTTTAAGAAATGCCAGGGGAAAAGAGAGGAAAGCTAAATAACCAAATAAATCTGTATCTAATGAACTAATTGGCTAAATAAGGTGTTATCAGCTGCTCGATATACAGCTGATAAAAATCATCTTCAGCTAGGCATACTTGAGGCCTGATTACAGAAGCAACGCTAGTCCACCCACACACCTGAAATTTATTTAAGAGATCAAGCTAGGCTCTTCCTGGCTTTTAGGAAGAGGACTGGCATGGAGAAATATGTTCCTCACTAGTTCTCCCAGGCCATGGCGCTTCCCAACAAATTTCTCCTTTGGTTTTACTGCTTTGCCTGGCTGTGTTTTCCTGTTAGCCTTGGTTCTCAGGCTTCTGGGGGAGATGCTCAGATTGCTGCTAGTGCTGAGTTGGAATCTGGGGCTACACCTTGGTCCTTGCTGCAGCCTATAGATGAGAGAGACAGAGCTGGCCTCCTTCCCCCGCTTTTCAAAGTTCTATCTGTTGGGCGAGGTGGGGCACCTAGGCTGCAACCAGACTCCAGAGCTTTGCACTACATGAAGAATCTCTATAAGACATACGCTACCAAGGAAGGGATTCCTAAATCCAATAGAAGTCACCTCTACAACACTGTTCGGCTCTTCACCCCCTGTACCCAGCACAAGCAGGTTCCTGGAGACCAGGTAACAGGTATGTAAGAGCAGATTGGTTAACTGGGTGGAGGGAAGATGACAGACACTTCTGCATTTCAATTACAGAAAAGAGCTGAGCCTAGTTCCTTGAATTGCATTTTATTTTGCATAAAACTCAATATCCAGTTGAAACAAATTTGGGACTTGAGCTTATTGTTTCTTCCTAATGCTCTCATTGGTTAAGGTGGGCTAATATGATGGAATTTTAAAGCAACACCAGAGACTTAATGGCTTTCAGGGCTGAGGGGAAGTGCTGCTAGAGAATGTTAGCATCTCTTTCTAGTCCACCAAGCTTTTGGCCCAGGAATGGGCCTTAAACTTCTCTTACAGCTATTGGTGTGACATGTTAAATAGGGTATTTTTCTCGTTTGTTACTTTCTGTGAGAGAAAAACGTAAAGTTTCCATTTGGAAGAGTCAGTGCTTACAAGAACAAAGTATCAGTCCACAGTTTCACTCAGCAGTTGGGTGTGGTGCTTTAAAAAATTATAACGTAGTGAAACCCCGTCTCTACTAAAAATACAAAAATTGGCTGGGTGTGGTGGCGCATGCCTGTAGTCCCAGCTACTCGGGAGGCTGAGGCAGGAGAATCGCTTGAACCAGGGAGGCGGAAGTTGCAGTTAGCCGAGATTGCACCACTGCACTCCAGCCTGGTGACAGAGTGAGGCTTCATCTTAAAAAATAAATAAATAAATAAATAAATAATTCTATCTACTAGCTCTTGATTTAAAACCATTCTAACTCAACAGGGTAGTTGTATCTGCTTAAAACCCTTTCTCCTTCCTTAATATCATATTTTAATGCAGTGGTTTTAGAGCATCCGTTTTTCCTCTCAAGTGTTCTAAATTAACTAGGACAATTACATTGTTTTAAATTGACTTTCTTCACTAGGGCTTAGAATGTCATCTTAATAAGTCTGATAAGTGTTTTTATTATGGTTTTCCCTCTAGAGACTATCCAAGAGAAAAATACTACTTTCCGGCCGGGCGCGGTGGCTCAAGCCTGTAATCCCAGCACTTTGGGAGGCCGAGACGGGCGGATCATGAGGTCAGGAGATCGAGACCATCCTGGCTAATACGGTGAAACCCCGTCTCTACTAAAAAATACAAAAAACTAGCCGGGCGAAGTGGCGGGTGCCTGTAGTCCCAGCTACTCGGGAGGCTGAGGCAGGAGAATGGCGTGAACCCGGGAGGCGGAGCTTGCAGTGAGCTGAGATCCGGCCACTGCACTCCAGCCTGGGTGACAGAGCAAGACTCCGTCTCAAAAAAAAAAAAAAAAAAAAGAAAAAAAAAAAAAGAAAAATACTACTTTCCTTATCAGCTGCTTCTGTGTTTGGAGCAAATTGCTCAGAATGAAGCTTCAGGCTGAGCACAGTGGCTCATGCCTGTGATCCCAGCACTTTAGGAGGTTGAGGTGAGAGGATTGCCTGAGCCCAGAAGTTCGAGACTAGCCTGGGCAATATAGCGAGACCTTGTCTCTACAAAAACAAAAAATTAGCTGGGCGTGGTGGCTCATGCCTGTAGTCCCAGCTACCTGGGAGGCTAAGGTGAGAGGATCAGTTGGTCCTGGGAGATTGAGGCTGCAGTGAGCCATGATGGTGCCACTGCATTCCAGCCTGGGTAACAGTGAGACCCTATCTCAAAAAAAAAAAAAAAGAAACTTCAGAATGTAGTGCTTCCCTGTTACTTTAATTCACCATCAAATCTGACTTTCTGGAGATAAAATGTCCAGTATGGTTGCTGGGAATTAGTAATGGTACCAATTGCCTGCCTTTTCTGTATTAACCCCCATTTTTTTTTTTTGAGGCTTGAGAAAGTGGGGGAAAAGAGAAGGGAGAAAGCATAGCATATTACGAAGTACTATTTCTTTGACTTGACTACCTGTTATGTTGACTCATATTCAAGCACTACTGGTAGATTATTTTTCTTCTTAGGAATCCTTCCATCAGTGGACCTGTTATTTAACCTGGATCGCATTACTACCGTTGAACACTTACTCAAGTCAGTCTTGTTGTACACTATCAACAACTCAGTTTCTTTTTCCTCTGCTGTCAAATGTGTGTGCAACCTAATGATAAAGGAGCCAAAGTTTTCTAGCAAGACTCTCCACAGAGCTCTGTACTCATTTACCTTTAACTCACAGTTTGAATTTGGAAAGAAACACAAATGGATTGAGATTGATGTGACCAGCCTCCTTCAACCTTTAGTGGCCTCCAACAAGAGAAGTATTCATATGTCTATAAATTTTACATGCATGAAAGACCAGCTGGAGCATCCTTCAGCACAGAATGGTTTGTTTAACATGACTCTTCTGGTTCCCCCGTCACTGATCTTATATTTGAATGACACAAGTGCTCAGGCTTATCACAGGTGGTATTCCCTTTACTATAAAAGGAGGCCTTCCCAGGGTCCTGACCAGGAGAGAAGTCTGTCTGCCTATCCTGTGGGAGAAGATGCTGCTGAGGATGGGAGATCTTCCCATCACCGTCACCGCAGAGGTCAGGAAACTGTCAGTTCTGAATTGAAGAAGCCCTTGGTCCCAGCTTCCTTCAATCTGAGTGAATACTTCAAACAGTTTCTTTTTCCCCAAAATGAGTGTGAGCTCCATGACTTTAGACTTAGCTTTAGTCAGCTGAAGTGGGACAACTGGATTGTGGCTCCGCACAGGTACAACCCTCGATACTGTAAAGGGGACTGTCCAAGAGCAGTTGGACATCGGTATGGCTCTCCAGTTCACACCATGGTACAGAACATCATCTACGAGAAGCTGGACTCCTCAGTGCCAAGACCGTCATGTGTACCTGCCAAATACAGCCCCTTGAGTGTTTTGACCATTGAGCCCGATGGCTCAATTGCCTATAAAGAGTATGAAGATATGATAGCTACAAAGTGCACCTGTCGTTAACAAATGGTCCTCTTAAAACCTTGAGCCTGTTTGGCACAGTAACTACTGTGTGCCTATGTGTGCCTTCAAGAGAAAGCTTCGTATATTAAGTGTCTAAATGCAGCATATGTTGTGTAAAGAGGAACCTGTGTAGATTAGTACCTTCTATGGCATCTATCAGGATAAAGGGATAACATCAATTGTTGCTACAGAGCCTTTTTTTTAATTTCCAAATTTAAATGAAATATAATTATTGTGGAGAACTTTACATTTTTTTCCTTGAGTGATTTCTTTCTTTTCATAGGAGTCTTATTCTTGATAGAGAAACATCCTTAATTAGCATACATCCTGGATGGACTTGCAGCTATAAATTGGCAATTCAGATTGCTGTAGTCTTAATGGAAGAATAAATTTCTGTCAATGGCATAAATTTTGTGTGTGTTTCATTAAAGATTGCTTTTAAGTGATCATTTGGGGGAGAGAGGAAGTGTCTAAAAGCTGGCCAGAGCTCGACTTTTGATTCTTTTTCAGGGTGAAAGGGAGGCTAATGTCACCAAAATTCTCATGAAGTTGAGACTCACTAGGACTAGAGAGTAGGCAGTATAACCCATTTCTGTTGCTTTAGTGTGATTGGTGAACAGTATACTAATTCTCCTTGTTAACTAGCATATATAAATCAATTGAGTCACATAGAACAATATAACATTTGCCCCCCTCATGGAAATTGCCTTGCATGTTTTTCCAAGAGAATCTGTGTAAAAGACTTTGTAAGTATATTTTTTTCTTTATATATTTAAAACCTCTGACCTTATGAAAGGAAGCCAGGGAAGGTTTTTTGTTTCGGTTTGGTTTTTGCTGATTTGCTTAGCTCCCTCCACTCCACCCCCACAGGTTTTTTTTCCAGCTCAATTTAGAACTGTTCCTACTAAGCTTGCAGTAGTGACTGGTTATGTTACTGACTGGGTCTTGTGTGGATGCTAGCGTTTTTATGTAGGTTTTCAATATATCTATTTTGAGAGAGCCCTGGAGGCACAGAGGTAGGGTTGATACTGTGATTTTGTGTTTTGAGTTTCTAAAACCTTGATGTATAAACGAAAAGTAACTCCTAGGTGTAATAAGTACTTTTCATTCTTGTCAATGATCTTTTTTGGGTGCTATTTTTAGCTTCATTAAATATGCACATACCATATGATTTACCCATTTAAAGTGTACATTGGTTTATAGTATATTTATAAACATGGGACACCATCACCATCGTCAATTTTAGAACATGTTCATCACCTCAAAAAGAAACTCTATACACTTCAGCTATTACTCCCCTGTTTCCCGTCCTGCCCCTCTCCCAGCCCTCAGCAACTACGAACTTGTTCATAGGTTTCTGATTCAGGACTTTCATATGAATGGAATCATACAATAGACTGGCTCCTTTCACTTAGCATGTTTTCAAGGTTAATCTGTGTTGTAGCATATATCAGTACTTTTTTCTAGTGACTGTATTTCATTATATGGCTATACCAAATTTTGTTTATCCATTTGTCAGTGGACATTTGGGCTGTTTCCATTTTTTAGCTCTTACAAATAATGCTGATAAAATTCATGTAGAAGTTTTATTTCTTTGGGGTACATACCTAAGAGTGGAATTGCTAGGTCATATGGTAACTCTACATTTAGTCATTTGAGGAACTGCTAGACTGTTATGCAAACCAACTGTACCATTTTACATTCCCACCAGCAATGCATGAGGGTTCTGATTTCTCAGCATCCTTTAAACACTCATCTGACTTTTGGGGGATGTTTTTATTTTTATTTTCTATGGGTATGTAATAGTTGTACATATTTATAGGGTACGTGTGGTATTTTGGTATAAGCATACACTGTGTAATGAACTTACTCTTTTATTCTAGCTATCCAAGTAAGTGTGAAATGGTATCTCATTGTGGTTTTGATTTGCATTCTCTTGATAACTAATGATGTTGAGCATCTCTTCATTTGCTTATTAGCCATTTGTATATCTTTTTTAAAGAATGTCTATTAAGGCTGGGTGTGGTGGCTCATGCCTGTAATCCCAGCACTTTGGGAGGCCGAGGTGGGCAGATCACGAGGTCTGGAGTTCGAGACCATTCTGGCCAACATGGTGAAACACCATCTCTACTAAAAATACAAAAAATGATCTGGGCATGGTGGCACATGCCTGTAGTCCCAGCTACTTGGGTGGCTGAGGCAGGTGAATCACTTGAACCCGGGAGGCAGAGGTTGCAGTGAGCCCAGATTGTGCCATTGCACTCCAGCCTGGCAATAGAGCGAGACTCTGTCTCATAAAAAGAAAAAAAAAAGTCTATTAAGATCCTTTGCCCATTTTCTAATTGTTATATGTTTATTGAGTTGTAAGAGTTATATATTCTAGATATAAGTTTCTTACACATTTTCAAATATTTTCTGATTCTGTGGGTTGCCCTTTTGTTATTGTATTGTAAAATATATATAACAACATTTTAGTATCTTAACTTTTTTTTTTTTTTTTTTTTTTTTTTGAGACAGAGTCTCTCTCTGTTGCCCAGGCTGGAGTACATGGCACGGTCTCTGCTCACTGCAAGCTCTGCCTCCTGGGTTCACGCCATCCTCCTGCCTCAGCCTCCCGAGTAGCTGGGACTACAGGTGCCCGCCACTACGCCTGGCTTATTTTTTGTATTTTTAGTAGAGACAGGGTTTCACCATGTTAGCCACAATGGTCTCAATCTCCTGACCTAGTGGTCTGCCCGCCTCGGTCTCCCAAAGTGCTGGGATTACAGGCGTGAGCCACTGCGCCTGGCCACTGTCTTAACTAGTTTTGAGTATACAAATCAGCGGCATTAAGTACATTCACATTGATTTCCAACCATCATTACTATCTCGAACTTTTTCATCATTCCAATCTGAAACTCTACCCATGTAGAGTTAAAAAAAAAAAAAAAAAAATCCCAACCTGGGCAACAGAAAGGGTTTTGCAATGTTACCCATAAAAAAAAAAAAAATTCTCAGCCTGGGCAACATTGCAAAACTCTGTCTCCACAAAAAATACAAAGATTAGCTGGGTATGGTGGTATGAGCCTGTAGTCCCAGCTACTCAGGAGGCTGAGGCAGGAGAATGGCATGAACCCGGGAGGTGGAGCTTGCGATGAGCCGAGATCGCGCCACTGCACTCCAGCCTGGGCGACAGAGCTAGACTCCGTGTCAAAATTAATTAATTAATTAATTAAAAAATCCTCATTTCTTTCTCCTAGTAACCACTATTCTATTATATCTCTACAAATTTGCTTGTTCTAGGTACTTCCTATAAGTGAATCATTCAGTATTTGTCCTTTTGTGTCTGACTTCACTTAGCATAATGTTTTCAAGGCTCATTCATGTTGTAGCATATATCAGAATTTCATTCTTCATTAAGTCTGAATAATCTGTTGTATTCATACCACACTTTGTTATTCATCTATCAATGGACACTTGAATTGTTTCTACCTTTTAGCTATTGTGAATAATGCTGCTGTGAACATTGGTTTACAAATATCTGTTAGAATCTCTTTCAGTTCATTTAGATCTAATCTTAGAAATGGAGCTGCGGGATCACATGGTAATTCTTTGTGGCTGTGGCATTTTACATTTCTACCAGTAAATTACAAGTATCCTAATTACTCTACCTCATAGCCAGCACTTGTAATCTTATTTGCTTTTTAAATATATATATTAGCCATCCTAATGGCCATGAAATGGCATCTCATTGTGTGTGTGGTTGTTTTTTTATTTTGTTACTTTTAGAAAGTAAAAGAATAGTTACTCCATAGGCAGAGTAGCTTCATTGTGGTTTTGATTTGCATTTCCCTAATAATTGATGATGATGGGTATTTCTTCATGTGTTTACCGACCATTTGTGTATCTTCTTTGGAGAAATGTTATTCAGAGCTTTTTTTTTTTTTGAGTTGGAGTCTCTGTCGCCCAGGCTGGAATGCAGTGGCACGATCTCAGCTCACTGCAACCCCCACCTCCCGGGTTCAAGCAATTCTCGTGTCTCAGCCCTCTGAGTAGCTGGGATTACAGGTGCACGCCACCATGCCCGGCTAATTTTTGTATTTTTGGTAGAGATGGTATTTTGCCACATTGGCCAGGCTGGTCTCAAACTCCTCACCTCAAGTGATCTGCCTGCCTCAGCCTCCCATAGTGCTACGATTACAGGCGTGAGACACCACATCCAGCCCTGTCCATTCTTTGGGTTACCTTTTCACTGTGTGTATGTGTGTGTGTGTGTGTGTGTGTGTGTGTGTGTGTGTAGAGATGGGTTTTACCCTGTTGCCAGGCTGGTCTTGAACTCCTCAGCTCAAGCAATCTGCCCTCCTCAGCCTTCCAAAGTGTTGAGATTACAAGCTTGAGTCACTGCACCCAGCCCCTTTTCACTCAATAGTCCTTTGCAGAAAAGTTGTCAATTTTGATTAAATCTGAAACATCTATTTTTCAATTTTTTGCCTGTTTTTGGTGTCATATCCAAGGAATCATTGCCAGATCCAATTTTGGGTTGTAAAATCAATATCATGAAGATTTTCCCCCTATGTTTTCTTCTAAGAGTTTTCCAGTTTTAGCTTTTACTTAAGTCTCGAATCCATTTTGAGTTAATTTTTGTATATGGTATGAGGTAGAAGTCCAACTGTTACTCTTGCACATGATTATCTAGTTGTTTCAGTACCATTTGTTGAGATGACTTTTTCTCCCATTGAATTATTTTGGTCCTCTTGTCAAAAAAACAGTTGACCAGGCTGGGAGTAGTGGCTCACAGCTGTAATCCCAGCACTTCAGGAGCCTGAGGCAGGAGGATTGCTTGAATCCAGGAGTTTGAGACCAGTCTGGGCAACAAAGTGAGACATCATCTCTACAAAAAATAAAATAAAAATTAGCTGGGTATGGTGGTGCACACCTATAGTTACAGCTATTCAGGAGGCTGAGGCAGGAGAATTGCTTGAGCTCAGGAGGTTGAGGCTGCGATGAACTATAATTATGTGCCTGTACTCCAGGGTGACAGAGTGCAAGACCCTGTCAAGAGATATATACGCACACTCATACACACACACACATTTATATATACGTATATATATACGTATATATATACACACATACTTTTTTTTTTAAGAGACAAAGTCTCTCTCACTCTGTCACTCTGTCACCCAGGCTGGAGTGCAGTGGCATGATCTCAGCTCCACTTCCCAGGTTCAAGTGATTCTTGCACCTCAGCCTCCAGAGTAGCTGGCATTACAGGCAGGCGCCATCATGCCTGGCTAATTTTTGTATTTTTTTGTAGAGACGGGATTTTGCCATGTTGGCCAGGCTGGTCTCCAACTCCTGGTCTCAAGTGATCCACCCGCCTCGGCCTCCCATAATGCTGGGATTACACGTATGAGCAACCGCGGCCGCCCAAAACCATATGAATTTTAGAATCAGTTCATTGATTTCTGCAAAAAAGCTAGGATTTTGATAGGGATTATACTGAATCTGTAGATCAGTTTCGGAAGAATTGCCATCTTAACAATGTTGTCTTCCAGTTCATGAACATGAGATGTTTTCCATTTGTTTAGATAATCTTTTTTCTTTTTTTTCTTTTTTTTTTTTGAGACAGGGTCTCACTCTGTTGCCCAGGCTAGAGTGCAGTTGTGTGATCTCGGCTTCCTGCAGCCTCCATCTCCCAGGCTCAGGTGATCTTCCCACTTCAGCCTCCCAGGGAGCTGGAACTGTCAGCATGTACCACCACTCCTGGCAAATTTTGTGTACTTTTAGTAGAGATGGGGTCTTGCCATGTTGCCCAGGTTGGTCACAAACTCCTAGGCTAAAGGGATTCTCCCACCTCCCTCCCAAAGTAGTAGGGTTACTGGCCAGGTGCAGTGGCTCATACCTGTAATCCTAGCACTTTGGGAGGCTGAGGTAGGTGGATCACTTGAGGTCAGGAGTTCAAGACCAGCCTGGTCAACATGGTAAAACCCCGACTCTAATAAAAATTAGCTGGGCATGGTGGCACGTGCCTGTAATCCCAGCTACTCAGGAGGCTGAGGCAGGAGAACTGCTTGAACCTGGGAGACGGAGGCTGCAGTGAGCCGAGATATTGCACCACTGCACTCCAGCCTGGGCAACAGAGTGAGACTCCATCTACAAGAAGGAAAAAAAAAAAAGTGGTAGAGTTACAGGCATAAGCCACCATTCACAGCCAATTATGTCATTCTTTTTTTTTTTTTTTTTTTTTTTTTTTTTGAGACGGAAGTATTGCTCTGTCGCCCAGGCTGGAGTGCAGTGGCTGGATCTCAGCTCACTGCAAGCTCCGCCTCCCGGGTTTACGCCATTCTCCTGCCTCAGCCTCCCAAGTAGCTGGGACTACAGGCGCCCGCCACCTCGCCCGGCTAGTTTTTTTGTATGTTTTAGTAGAGACGGGGTTTCACCGGGTTAGCCAGGATGGTCTCGATCTCCTGACCGTGATCCGCCGTCTTGGCCTCCCAAAGTACTGGGATTACAGGCTTCAGCCACTGCGCCCGGCCTATGTCATTCTTAAGAGTTAAAAAAGGGTCGGGCGCGGTGGCTCACGCCTAATCCTACCACTTTGGGAGGCCTAGGTGAGAGGATCCCTTGAGTTCAGGAGTTGGAGACCAGTCTGAGCGATATAGTGAGACCCCTGTCTTTAACAAAAAAATCAGCTGGGCGTGATGGCTCAAACCTGTAGTCCCAGCTCTTCTGGAGGCTGTTGTGGGAGAATTACGCGAGCCTGGGGGATGGAAGCTGCAGTGAGCCATGATTGCGCTGTTGTGCTCTAGCCTGGGCGATGGATGGAGCGAGATCCGATCTCTAAAAGTAAAACAAGTAAAAAAGTATCTGGAATGGGCTGGGCACAGTGGCTCATGCCTGTAATCCCAGCACTTTTGGGAGGCCAAGGCTGGCGGATCATTTGAGGCCAGGAGTTTGAGACCACCTGACCAACATGGCGAAACCCCATCTCTACCAAAAATTCAAAAAATTGGCCAGGCACGGTGGCTCCTGCCTGTAATCCCAGCACTTTGGGAGGCCGAGGTGGGCGGATCATGAGGTCAGGAGATCAAGACCATCCTGGCTAACACGGTGAAACCCCGTCTCTACTAAAAATACAAAAAATTAGCCGGGCATGGTGGCAGGCGCCTGTAGTCCCAGCTACTCGGGAGGCTGAGGCAGGAGAATGGTGTGAATCCAGGAGGCGGAGCTTGCAGTGAGCCGAGATAGTGCCACTGCACTCCAACCTGGGCAACAGAGTGAGACTCCATCTCAAGAAAAAAAAAAAAAAAATTCAAAAAATTAGCCGGACATGGTGGCCTGTGCCCATAATCTCAGCTACTTGGGAGGCTGAGGCAGGAGAATCGCTTGAACCTGGGAAGTAGAGGTTGCAGTGAGCCGAGATCGTGTCATTGCACTCTAGCCGGGGCAACAAGAGTGAAACTCCGTTTATTTTTTGCATGACCTATTTCTATGGTTGAGTATGAATGTGGTCTGAAATCTGAAGATTTCAAAAAGAAGAAAGCAGGGGAGTTGGAAAAGAAAATGAAGGGATAATTTTGATGGAAGTTAAGTATTAGGGTCAATGCCAAAATTCAGGAGCAGAAAAATCATTGGGCATTCTTACAGGTAAGTTCTAAAATGTTCTTACCTAAACTTTTTTTGCATAGTGTTTTGATGCTACAGGTGAGTAGTGATAGCTTGACATTTAAATTTTTTTTTCTGAGACTTTATTTGTAAATCTAGTTTCATTCACAGGACAGTGTTAATATTCCTGTAATGTGTCAGGGCTGATAGACCTTCTAAATTTAAACTTCAAAGTTTCTCTTATACACAATTGAGAAGGGTATACTAATCACTCAACTCTCTCTTCCATATGAAACCTATTTTCTTAGTTACTTTTATAAAAGCTGCCACTCTAGAAAACAAATGAGAAAGGACAACAGTGA
The DNA here is from genome assembly GCF_008728515.1 of Papio anubis. NCBI lineage: Eukaryota > Metazoa > Chordata > Mammalia > Primates > Cercopithecidae > Papio > Papio anubis. The sequence continues at coordinate 125,615,424 of NC_044980.1, read as the reverse complement.
TTTAAATCTGGAAATTTAAGGATGAAGCTACATCTGCCTTAAATAGATGCATTCAGCTTTGGTATTTAGTCCAGATGAGATATGAGGTCACTAAATGTGATGAGTGCCTTAGTATGCCAAGGAACAATGGGGTACGTCAGGAGCTGGTATTACCTTCAGTTCTGAATTTCCTGCCTTTTATCAGTTTAAATCAGCTCCTGTATTATGTTGAATACTTTGTGTTTTGCTAATCAACTTCAAGGGCAGCAGCTACTGGACTTGGTTTAGAGTGCAGTTTAGATAGCTTGTGGGGAAAAAAAAATTGCTCTTTCATGGGGTAGAGGAGAAAGAAAAATGCTCAGACAGAAGAACTTGGTTTATATAAAATTTTATGTAGTCAATTTTAATGAAAAATAAAAATTTTAAAAAACGAATAATTAAATTTTATGTAGTCAATTTTAATGTTTAACTTTGTAAGGATTGTAACTTATAAAGTAATAAATGAAGTGAAATTAAAAATTTTTAAATGTTCTTTTAGAGGATGTAAGACCCAAACATATTTTAGGTATGTAGATTAGCTCAATGGATACAATAGACAACTATGCTGCTTAACCCATTAACTGTTCTCTAAATAGAAACAAAATATAAACACAACCAGGAGATGCAGGCACTTCATCCTTTACCGTAATTGAGAAGTCAAATAGGGCCTCTTCATGGGGGTAGCTACTTCCTGACATAGTTGTCCTTCTCAAACCACACATTTACTAGTTGAGTTTTGGAAAGGGCCTTAACTTGTTAATAAGACCAGGACTATTTCAGTATCTATTTAAAGAGTAGGATTTTATGCATGGCCTACCAGAGTATTTCCTTGTCCTACCTTAATATGTAAAGCAATTTGTATCGAATAATTTTATTTTTTAAAATTTTTGTGTATCAAAGAATTGAGTAACTAGACATGTTGGATAAGTGTCAACTGTACATTTTGGGAATCTTACTCCTTTAAGAGTAATAGGGGCTTTGTGAATAGTACACAGTCATTTATAGACCTGTCTTTGATTCTGGTGTCTTCCCATGCTGGAATGACAGCCAATGTTACAAGAGTTCACAACCTGTGCCGGGATGTCATTTTGGCTTTCTCGAATAATTAGCTCATTGAATAAATATTTATTGAACACTGACTATGGGTGAGGCGCTGTGTGTGGTTAAGAATAGTCTGATGTTCTCAGCTCCCAGAGAAGGATATCAGCTACCAGCTATGGAGGCTTCCTCTATGACCCTAAGTTCCATCAGTGAGCATTTGTTTCTGTGGAACATTCTATAGAGGAATACATTTTGGGGTGGCACTGCAAAAGCAGGCTGGGTGAATACTAAATGATCTTACCTTTGATTAGAAGTATTTAAACTTTTTATTTTAGCAGAGATACTAAAATAACATACTAAGTAATATAAATAATTTAGTAAATTTAGATACCCAATACTGTTAAAAGAGATAACTATAGATTTACATTAAATAAGAGAGATCCTGTGTATCTTTTACCCAGTTCCTTCAGTCTTGCAAAACTATAGCATAATATCACAGCCAGGATATTGATATTGATAAAATAGAATTTTTGACATTGAAACCTACTTGGTCCAAGGAAAATATTGATTCGAACATCAATAGAGTTTTTATATTCCCTGATGGAATTTGTTTAATGGTTCAATATTTTTTCATTTTACATTGTTTCACCTCTCCCTTAAAACTCTGAGGCTTCTGTACTACGACTTCATTTATTCAATATTTATTGGGCACATACTACGTGTCAGGTACCCTTGTAGATGGTCTGATGGAAAATAAGATAGACATGATACTTGCTCTCATGGAGCTTTTGTTACAGTGTGGGGACACAGACAAAGAAAAAAAAAAAAAGCAGTCATATTCAGGAACCTCTAGGCTAAGGCCTGAGGGGAGAACAAACTTGTGTTCTAGGAACAGAAAGAGCTGGATGGGGTTAGCATGTCGGGGGGAGAAGGAATAGGTGGAATGGCAAGTGGAGTGGGAGAGGCTGAAGGAGCATACAGACCCGATGATACCAGACCTTGTTGGCCAGCACAAGGGCATTAGATTTATTTATGTGTTTATTTATTGAGGTAGGGTCTCACTTTGTCACCCAGGCTGGAGTGCAGTGGTATGATTTTGACTCACTGCACCCTTGACCTCCTAGGTCAAGGCCTGCCTCAGCTTCCCAAAGTGTTGGGATGACAGATGTGAGCCACCGTGCCCAGCTTTTTTTTTTTTTTTTTTTTTTCTTTTTTTAAATCATCCTGGCCTGGTGCGGTGGCTCATGCCTGTCATCCCAACACTTTGGGAGGCTGAGGTGGGTGGATTGCTTGAGCCCAGGAGTTGGAGACCAACTTGGGCAACACAGGGAGACCTCATCTCTGCAAAAAAAAAATTGCCAGGTGGGGTGGTACACATCTGTGGTCCCAAAGACCTGGGAGGCTGAGATAGGAGAATTGCTTGAGCCCGGCAGTCAAGGCTGCAGTGAGCTGTGATCGCATCAATGCACTCCAGTCTGGGCAACAGGGTCTCAAAAAAAAAAAACATTCTAAATGTTCTGTGTAGTATTGTTTGGCAGGGACTAGTCTGAAGCAGGGAGATCTATTGAAGGGGCTGTTGTCATGGTTCAGGGGAAAGATGCTGCTGCTTTGGACTACAGCAGTGGAGATGGGGGTGCATGCAGAGAAGTGAAAAAACTTGGAATTTATTTTCATGGCTTTTTCTTATTTGGCTTATCTCTGAAGTGAAAGGGTGGCAACATTCTAATAAGAAAAGAAACATAAGTTCATAGAGTGAAATGAAAGGATACAATTTATCCCATTCTTTTACTTTATAGTTCCATCCAAATGAAGTGTTTCTTAATTACAACTTTTTTGAAATTTTCTTCTTGCATTTATTCATTTGAGTTTTTATTTATTTTGGCCTTTACCTTTCATGTTGGAAGCCTTTTTTTCAAAAGTCTTTTGTTGTCTATAAGACCCTAGAAAAGCTATTGGAAACTCGTGTCAGAAGATGAGATTTGTTAGTGCATTGTGGTTTGAAGCTTCTATCAATTTCTGTAGGTTTCTCCACAGAAGAATTATCCAATCTTCTGGTGGGAAAAAGATGGGGCAAAGATACACAGTTAGCTACTGGTGGCTTTAGAGCCCAGCAATGCAAAGCTAAGATCTCATCATTCACAGTGAACACTTCACCTTTTTTCCCCCAATAGTGTATTGTTTCCCTCAACGTCCACCATGCCTAGAGTTTATTTGCCTGGAACCTCTTTGACTGAAACTCTCCCACAGAATCAATTCCCAGTCTCTTGTTAATTGGGAGAGGGGTAGTCATCTAGCTGCTTGGGATGAGAGTGTACATAGGGGCCCAATTGTTCCATGTAGAGATTCAGCTGACAGTTACAGCTGGCCCCCTGCTTTCCATGGTACATGGCGTGATACACGGTACATGAATCCTGAGCTTCCCCAGGGTCTGAGGCCTGACTCATTTGCTTCTCATTGACATTCCCATCCCCAGCAGGTTTAGGTTTCACTTTTTCCTAACTGCTCACTCTTCTAGCCAGTTTCTAACTTCTGAAACTCTGTTCACATTCATCTGCTGTTCTCTCCTCCTTTATTCTTTGTGCTCATGGATATATTTGATGTTCACTTACTCTAATGTTAGTGGGAAGAAGTAGAGATTAATGCATGTGCTCAGTTCTCCAAGTCAAAAAGAGGTGTTCCTTAAAGTACCATGTAAAGTCCTTGTCCAAACCTCTGCTTAGAGAAAATGAATAAGAAAAGTCTATAGCAGTTTGTTATTCCTTTGTGACGTACAAATAATTTGCTACATGTTCTTTGATAGCATCCTTAAATTTCTCCATCTCATCCTTCTACCAGTTTTGGGTAAGGAAAGTAGGAGTGTTCCTAAGGCAGGAGAACATCCAACATTTGGACTGTATATCATATTTGACATTAAAAACTACCTCATTAGATAATATTAATTAGCAGGGCTAAACCACTTGCCAATAAGTAATCTGAAGTTTTGTCTAAATGTAGGAAAGTGGATTTGAATTGTACCTTTAGAAAATGGACAAACAGGTTTATCAGTTTATTGAAGTCAAAAGGCTAGTATGCTCAGCTTCTATTGCATCATTCTTCAGGAAAATTTGTGCTGTGAACTTTGCAAATCATTGCATGCAATGATTAGAGAAGAAAGTGATTAGCATCACAAGTTTTCATTGTGTTCGTGCCCTTGACCCTTGCCAGTTTGTGAAATACTTGTAGAGGGCTAAAGCAGGGTTGTAGAGATTAAGGAATCTTGGAGATTTACTGAGTTGATGCCCCACATTTCGCGTTTCCTGGACCTGAAGAGTTCATGACTCCACCTTATCAGATCCTTCTCCAACAAAATAAAAAATATTCCCAACAGAGCAGCACTTGGTTTATTGCCACTTATTAAGACCATACTAGAGCAGGCCCCAAGGAGTTTAGTAGAATAGTTAAAAGCAGAAGCTCTGAAACTACCTTGGCTATGACTTTGGGCTAATAAGCTCACCTCTCTGAAACTCAGTTTCCTTCTCTGTAAAAGAGGATGATAATACCTACTTCATAGAGTTGTGAGGATTAACAAGTTAAAACCTGTAAAGAACTCAGAACAATGCCTACCAAAATTGATTCTCACTAAGTGCTGCTTGTATTATTCCCACAGCTAAGATGCTCTGAAGCTGTGCTGTCCAATACAGTTGTCACTAGTCATGTGTAGCTACTGACATTTAAAATGTGGGTAGTCAAAATTGAGATGAGCTGTAACTATAAAATATTACCAGTTTTCAAAGATGTATGATGTATCAAGTCTTTTATCAAAGACTTAAGACTTTTAAAGACTTATGAAGTATGCATTTTGCATCTAGCATAAATCTATTCCCTCCATGGAAAACCCACATGCCCACACATTGCCCACCTCACCGTATTTTACAGATGATTTCAATTCCCTTTGAAGGCTGCTGGTGGCCTGATGTATTTACCAAACTATTGGCAGTTTCGCACATTCAAATTTTAATCTCCGATCTCTGCAAATAAAAGATCTTTATGTTCTCCAATTGTGAAGTTTATTCACAATTTCTCCCATCTAAGTACTAACCAGACCCGACCCTGCTTAGTTTCCGAGATCAGATGAGATTGGGCACATTCAGGGTGGTATGGTTGTAGACTAAGTCACAATTTCTATGCAGAGCATCTGCTGTGCATGAATTCAGAGGCTCTGCGAACATATCTGCTCGCTGCCACATTTGAGAATTTTCATGGAAGAGAAAAAAAAGCCTTGGCAGCCCCATCTCTTTCCAAAGAATGCCCCACAAATGCTGTGTTGGAGTGAAATTGTCACAACAGAGACATCAGCCCTGGCAGTGTGTCCAACTGTTGTGAGAAATCCCATACCAAAGTAAGCCCACAACAAGCTATGCTGGTTTTGTAATGAGGAACTTTTTTTTTTTTTTTTTTTTCTAATTTTTTTTTTTTTTTTTTTTTGAGACTGAGTCTGTCATCCAGGCTGGAGTGTAGTGGCATGATCTCGGCTCACTGCAACCTCTGCCTCCCAGGTTCAAGCGATTTTCCTGCCTCAGCCTCCTGAGTAGCTGGGATTACAGGTGCGTGCCACCACACCTGGCTAATTTTTGTATTTTTTTTTTTCTTTTAGTAGAGACGGTTTCACCACATTGGTCAGGCTGGTCTCAAACTCCTGACCTTGTGATCCACCCACCTCAGCCTCCCAAAGTGTTGGGATTACAGGCTGAGCCACCGTGCCCTGCCGAGGAAGAGTGTTTTAAATTCTTGACAAGAGATTCATATGGGTTTTTGTCTTGATATATTTTGGGTCACCAAGGTAGATGGATTGCTTGAGCCCAGGAGTTGGAGACCAGCCTGGGCAATATGGTGAAACCCTGTCTCTACGAAAAATACAAAAATTAGCTGGGCATGATGGCATGTGCCTGTAGTCCCAGCTACTTGGGTGTCTGAGGTGGGAGGATTGCTTGAACCCAGAAGGTTGGGACTGCAATGAGCCATAATTGCCCCCACTGTACTCCAAGCTGGGTGACAGAGCAAGACCCTGTCTCCAAAAAAAAAAAAGGTAGAATGGGAGTTTACGAGCAAGCGAGGATTTTGCAGTCAGACAGTCAGAGAGATCTGGATCTGAGTCCAGGCTCTACCATGTGTTAGTTCTGAGATGCCAAACTTGACCTCTCTAGTTTTCTTACCTGCACAGTGGCATAATAAAAATTACTTTGTGGAAAAAGACTGATGAAATATGAAGAAAATAATGTAGGTGGGTGTGGTGGCTTACACCTGTAATCCCAGCACTTTGGGAAGCTGAGGCAGGAAGATCACTGGAGCCCAAGAGTTCAAGACCAGCCTGAGCAATATAGTGAGACCCTGTCTCTAAAAAAATAAAAATAAAAAAATTAACCAGGTGTGGTGGCGTGAGCCTGTAGTGAGCTGTGTTTGCACCACTGAACTCTAGCCTAGGTGACATAGCGAGACTCTATCTCAAAAAAAAAAAAAAAAAAAAGTAAAATATCTCTATTGATTACATGGTGAAATAATATTTTGATATATTGGGCCTATTTGGATATATTAAATAGTTTCATATATTTAATATATAAATTAGTTTCCCCTGTTTTTTTTTTCCATTTAGATTTGAGACAAAGTCTTACTCTGTTGCCCAGGCTGGAGGGCAGTGGCACAATCTTGGCTCACTGCAACCTCTGCCTCCTGGGTTCAAGCGATCCTCTTGCCTCAGCCTCCTGAGTAGCTGGGATCACAAACATCCACCACCACGTCCTACTAATTTTTTCTATTTTTAGTAGAGATGGGGTTTCACCATGTTGACCAGGCTGGTCTTGAACTCCTGACCTCAGATGATCCGCTCACCTTGGCCTCCCAAAATGCTAGGATTATAGGTGTGAGCCACCGCGCCTGGCCTACTTTATTTACTTATTCACTTATGTATTTATTTATTTATTTGGAAACAGGATGTCTCTCTGTTGCTCAGGCTGGAGTGCAGTGGCGCAATCTTGGCTCACTGCAACCTTTGCCTGCTGGGTTCAAGCGATTCTCCCACCTCAGCCTCCTGAGTAGTTGGTATTATAGGCATGAGCCACCATGCCCCACTAATTTTTTTGTATTTTTAGTAGAGACAGGGTTTCACCATGCTGGCCAAGCTGGTCTTGAACTCCTGGCTTCTAGTGATCCACCGGCCTCAGCCTCCCAAAGTGCTGGGATTACAGGCATGAGCCACCATGCCCAGCCCTTTTTACTATTTTTTTTTAAGATGGGGTCTAGCTCTGTTGCCCAGGCTGGAGTGCAGTGGCATGATCTCACTGCAACCTCTGCCTCCTGGGTTCAAGCAATTCTCCTGCCTCAGCCCCCTGAGTAGCTGGGGTTACAAGCATATGCCATCATGCCCAGCTAATTTATTTTGTATTCTTAGTAAAGACAGGGTTTTGCGATGTTGGCCAGGTTGGTCTCAAACTCCTAACCTCAGGTGACCCACCTGCCTCGGCCTCCCAAAGTGCTGGGATTACAGGTGTGAGCCACTGTACCCAGCCTACTTTTTAAATATGTCTATTAGCTGACTTAAAACTACATATATGACTCATATTTCTATTGAACAGTGCAACAGTCCCTCCCTCATATGATTTTATTCTAAACTCCACCTGATACTGCCCCAAGCTAGGGCTCATGATGCTTCTAACATATACACATTATATATTACCTTTTCTTTTTTTTTTTGAGACAGAATCTCATTCTGTCTCCCAAGCTGGAGTGAAGTGGCACAATCACAGCTCACTGCAGCCTCAATCTCTTGAGCCCAAGCAATCCTCCCGCCTCAGCTTCCTGAGTAGCTGGGACTATAGGCATGCACCACCATGCCCAGCTGATTTTTTTTTTTCAAGTTGAGACGAGGTCTTGCTATGTTGCCCAGGCGGGTCTCAAACTTCAGAGCTCAAGTAATCCACCCACCTAGGCCTCCCAAAGTGCTGCAATTATAGGCGTGAGCCACTATGCCCAGCCTATTAATATATTTCCCCCTCCAATGCAGTGTCTTTCTGTGTCTCTCTCTTTCTTTTTAAGGAGAGACAGAATCTTCCTGTGTTGTCCAGCCTGGTCTTAAAACCCTGGGCTCAAGTGATCCTTCTGCCTTGGACTCCTTAGTAGCTGGGCCTGACAGGCGCATGCCACCACACCCAACTAGCTTTCTGGTCTGAATAACATACCCAAATGTACTTCTTTCCCATTACTGAACTGCCTAAGCATGGTGGAATCATGAATGGTATAAGATAAACTGCAGCTCTCCCTGGTGAAAATGGGCACAATTTGAGAGAGAGGCACAGTCAGACACCTGTGAAATGTGTTGATTTTCTGCAACTACCTTTGGAATGCAGTCCTTGAGAGCTGTCTAATATCTGTCCTATCCAAGTCAAAGGAACTGATAGAATACAGGGAGATGATACTCTGCCCACCAAGAGGACCTCAACCTAGTTCTGCCAAAGTTCTTATTGTTTCATGAAACTGCTGACATGAAGCTGAGAACTACCATATAAATTCAAATGTGGTGTCAGGATTGGGACATGCCTTGACCTGATAGGTTCTGAGGATAATGTAAATACTTTCATTACTATATGATCAAATCAGATTAGAATTGGTTAACAGGTAGCACTAGGCTATATACTTTTGAACAGACTCCTTTTGTATTGCTGCTAAACATTCTTTTTTTTTTTTTTTTGAGATGGAGTTTCACCCTTGGGCATCCAGGCTGGAGTGCAATGGTGCAATCTCAGCTCACTGCAACCTCCGCCACCTTGGTTCAAGCTATTCTCCTGCCTCACCCTCCTGAGTAGCTGAGATTACAGGAGCCCATCACCACACTCGCCTAATTTTTGAATTTTTAGTAGAGATGGGGTTTCACCATGTTGGGCAGGCTGGTCTTGGACTCCTGACCTCAGGTGACCCTCTCGCCTTGGCCTGCTAAAGTGCTGGGATTACAGATGTGAGCCACAGCGCCCGGCCAAGATTCTTAATTTTAATGATTAGTAGACTAATTTACATACAATGGTAATTTTTAAAAAGTCATGTGATCTTCAGGCACATGAACATCTGAACATGTGGCCCACAAATAAACCTGAGATCACGTGGCTTGCAAGATATCTTTAGGTCTATGAGCAGAAGGTGCTCTGAATTAGTAATTTAGTACAAGAGTACTTGAGCTTGCTTTCTGCATTTGTAGACACATGCTTAAAACATCAGAGTGGTTAGAACCCTTAGAAGCCATCTCTTGCTTTGTATGTAAAGACCTTGAGCAATAATGGGCCAATGTCAGGCCAGGTGTGGTGGCTCACGCCTATAATTCCACTGCTTGGAGTTGGGTGGATTGCTTGAGGCCAGGAGTTCGAGACCAGCCTGGTCAATATGGCAAAATCCCGTCTCTGCTAAAAATATAAAAATTAGCCAGGTGTGGTAGCACATGCCTGTAATCTTGGCTTCTTGGGAGGCTGAGGCACGAGAATCACTTGAACCCAGGAGGCAGAGGTTGTAGTGAGCTGAGATCGTGCCACTGCACTCCAGCCTGGGGGCAGACTCTGTCACTAAAAAAAATAAGAAAATAAAGAATAGGCCAGTGTCAATGACAACTCTTAAGTGTATGTGTATATATATACATGAATACATATATATACACACACACACACAAAGAGAGGAAAACATACCATAAAGTTCACCGTTTTAAAGTGTAAATTCAGGCCGGGAGTGGTAGTTCATACCTGTAATCCCAGCACTTTGGGAGGCTGAGGCGGGCAGATCACCTGAAGTCAGGAGTTTGAGACCAGCCTGGCCAACATGGTGAAACCTCATCTCTACTAAAAATACAAAAGTTAGCCAGATGTGGTAGGCGCCTATAATCCCAGCTACTTGGGAGGATGAGGCAAGAGAATTGCTTGAACCTGAGAGGCGGTTTCAGCGAGCTGAGATCGCATCACTGCACTCCAGCCTGGGCAACAATAGTGAAACTCCATCTAAAAAAAAAAAATGTAGGCCTGGCACAGTGGCTTACCCCTGTAATCCCAGCGCTTTGGGAGACTGGGGTGGGCAGATCATGAGGTCTGGAGCTCAAGACCATCGTGACCAACATGGTGAAACCCCATCTCTACTAAAAATACAAAAAAATTAACTGGGCGTGGTAGCAGGCGCCTGTAATCCCAGCTACTCAGGAGACTGAGGGAGGAAAATCGCTTGAACTCGGGAGGCAGAGGTTGCAGTAAGCCGAGAACGCGCCACTGCACTCCAGCCTGGGCAACAGGGCGAGACTCTGTCTCAAACAAACAAACAAAAAATATATGTATATATAAATTCAGTTATCTTTAGTATAGTCACAAGATTTAAATTTTTTTTTTTCTGAGACGGAGTCTCGCTCTGTCGTCCAGGCTGGAATGCAGTGGCGCGATCTCGGCTCACTGCAAGCTCCGCCTCCCGGGTTCACATCATTCTCCTGTCTCAGCCTCCCGAGTAGCTCGGACTGCAGGCGCCCGCCACCACGCCCGGCTAATTTTTTGTATTTTCAGTAGAGATGGGGTTTCACCGAGTTAGCCAGGATGGTCTTGATCTCATCGTGATCCGCCCGCCTCAGCCTCCCAAAGCGCTGGGATTACAGGCGTGAGCCACCGCTCCCGGCCAAAAAAAATTTTTTTTAAATAGAGACAGCATCTCATTATGTTGCCAGGCTGGTCTCAAACCCCTGTGCTCAAGCAGTCTTCATGCCTCAGCCTCCCAAAGTGCTGGGATTTCAGGCTTGAGCCACCAGCCTAGTCATAAGATTTTATAATTATCTCACTATCTAGAGATGGGGTCTAGAGATGAACATTTCTGTCATCACCCAAAGAGGCCTCGTACTATTTAATAGTCACTTCTCATCCCTTCTTTCTCTGTGGATTTGCCCATTCTGGACATTTCATATACATGGAATAATACGTGGGGTTTTTGTCTGGTTTCTTTCACTTAGCATAATGTTCTCGAGGTCCACATGTTGCAGTACATGTCAGCACTTCATTTCTTTTTATGGCTGAATAATATTCCATTGTATGGATATAACAGATTTTGTTTATTCATTAATCTGTTGGTGGCCATTTAGGTTGTTTCCACTTTTTGGCTATTATGAATAATGCTGATATAAACATACATACAGGTTTTGACATGAACTTATGTTTTCATTTCTCTTGGGTATAGACCCAAGAGTGGAATTGCTGGGTCATATGGTAACTTACTGTTTAATCATTTGGTGAACTGAGAAGCAGTTTTCCAAGTCAGTTGTATCATTTTACATTCCCAGCAGCAGTGCGTGAGGGTTCCTTCATATCCTCCTTAATACTTACTATCTGACTTTTTTTCTTATAGCCATTCTAGTGGGTATGAAGTGGTACCTAATTGTGCTTTTGAGTTGAATTTGAGGTTGAGCACCTTTTTACTGCTTATTGGCTATTTGTAGATCTTCTTGCGAGAAATTCAAATTCTCCCTGTTCAAATTCGTAGTCTAGTTTTTAAAATCGAATTGTTTGTCTTTTTATTTGTTGCATTGTAAGCTGTTAAGCATACTAAGGTAAATCTAATTTGGGGAAAGCATTCACTATTTCAGGAAGACCGGAGAGTTGCAGTTTGGCATCATCATTATTATTATTATCATTATTGACATGGAGTTTCCCTCTTGTTGCCCAGAATGGAGTACAATGGCAAGATCTTGACTCACCATAACCTCTACCTCCCGGGTTCAAGTGATTCTTCTGCCTCAGCCTCCCAGCTAGCTGGGATTACAGGCATGTGCCACCACACCTGGCTAATTTTGTATTTTTAGTAGAGACGAGGTTTTTCCATGTTGGTCAGGCTGGTCTCAAACTCCCGACCTCAGATGATCTGCCTGCCTTGGCTTCCCAAAGTTCTGGGATTACAGGCATGAGCCACTCTGCCCAGTCTATTTTTAATCCTTTTCAGGCATTTTTTGAAAAGAACCCTTGTTCACAGAATAACTGTAAACCAGGACCCAGGACCTACCACCATCACTAATAAAGGTTATTAATCTAATCCTAAGAACCAAGAAAGAGGATCCAGGCCAGGCACGGTGGGTCATGCCTGTAATCCCAGCACTTTGGGAGGCTGAGGTGGGTGGATCACCTGAGGTCAGGAGTTCAAGACCAACCTGGCCAACATGGTGAAAACCCGTCTCCACTAAAAATACTAAAATTAGCCTGGCGTGGTGGTACATGCCTGTAATCTCTGCTACTCAGGAAGCTGAGGTGAGAGAATCACTTGAACCCAGGAAGCAGAGGTTGCAGTGAGCTGGGATCGCACTACTGCACTCCAACCTGGGCGACAAGAGTGAAACTCTGCCTCAAAAAAAAAAAAAAAAAAAAAAAAAAAAAAAAGAACGGGATCCAAATGAACTCTCTTGAAAGTTCTTGCTTCCATTCATGGCAGCACCTCCCTAGACCTCTCATTGCTGTGCTCAAGTGAGTGACCAAAGCAATCTGCTCTGAAAAGAAAGCAGCCTCTTAGGGTATGACAAGTCACATCTTTTTGTCAAAACCACTAAGAGGAGAGAGTGATATAGGAAGTGTGGCGACCTGAAGGAAATGACTGGCCCAGGGACTAATGTTTCTTTAAAAGTTGGTTCAAGGAGGGTGAATCACTTGAGGTCAGGAGTTTGGGACCAACATGGTGAAACCCTGTCTCTATCAAAAGTACAAAAAATTAGCCGGGCATGGTGACTCATGCCTGTAATCCCAGCTACTTGGAAGGCTGAGGCAGGAGAATCACTTGAATCCAGGAGGCGGAGGTGGCAGTGAGCCGAGATCGCACCACTGCACTCCAGCCTGGGCAACAGGGTGAGACTCCGTCTCAAAAAAAAAAAAAAAAAAGTTAGTTCCCAGTGTTACAGCTCTTAGAATTTGTCTGGTAGGCTTTCTGGTTTTTGCCAGAAAACCTCAAAAAAGTTACACAAAAAAGTTAGTTCCCCAAGTGAGGGCTGACAATGAGTCTGCCCAAGGACAGAGCCATCAGGGCCTGACTGATGCCAGGGCAGAGAGGGGTTGTCAGCAATGGCTCTAGGTGGAAGGAGTACTGCTGATTTCCTTTCTGGCACCTAGGACATGTGTTCACTGCCTCTCACCTTAAGTATGGGCCAATTGGTACAAGAACACTCAATAATTGCTTGCTAATTAAATAAGTCCTTTTATTCAATTTAATCACTTCCCTAGGAGGGCCATTTGGTGCCTTAAATGCTCTTTGCATGGACTCTCCCACTCCCATACCTCGCACCAACACACATATGGGGCCTGGAGGCCAAGGCCATTATTGGCATGTTGCTATCAACTGTGAACTCACAGAATAGAGGAATAACACAGCTGTTCACATGAAGTCAGGTCTCCCACATGCATTTATTCAACAGACTCTGAGATTACTTCTGAGCCTGGTACTGCCAGGCATAGTCCTTTCCTTCAAAGCACTCACTATAGGTCTAGTGAGGGAGACAGACAACTAAATGACCACATACTCTACAATGTAGTATTATGTAGGGCCGGGAACAATGAACTCTACCTGGGGATATCAAAGAAGGCTTCACTGATGAGGTGATGATACTTGGCTCAGGGGTCATGTAACTCAGCATCATTATGGGTCCTTATAAGGGACATTTGCTAGTAGGGAAAGGAAGAAAAAAGGAAACTTCAGGACACACCCAGTCCCCTGTTGGGGCAACAATGGGATGGAAGCCTGTGTCTCCTCCCTGGCCTGACTTCAGCTTAGTCTTTTTGCCTATGCTGTTGAGCAAAGAAAGGGTAGAATCAAGGTCAACCCTCCTAAGTACAGGAAGAGGAAAAAGCAACCAATCTCCACATTTTCTTGCCTTTGTTTTGTTTATCGAGGGAAATCTTGTTCTCATTTTTATGGCAAATGTTTATGACTTTGAACCAGGAACTTGCCTGCCTTGTATTTCTCTTGCACTGCTTTATCCTGTTTCCTGAGTTGCTAGCTTTGAGATTGCATAAGCGTTGTTAGAGGATTTCCAGCAACATCAAAGGGCAGAGAGACTGCCTCCCCTGAACCCTGGGGCAACTATGGAAATCTCTCTTGCCCTCTTTGCTAGTAGTTGCTTTTCCCAGGGAAAGGGCAGCTCTCAACACCCAAATCTGGCTGAATTTTCCTCTTGCCTGGCAGTGTGAAAAAGGTGTCTTGGCTCCACATTAGAAACTTCTTCGTTTCAAACAATAGCAAGCAGCTCTGCCTGACTCATTCAAAAAAGGAATGTATTGGGAGGAGACCTAGTGGTTCACAGAATTGACTAGAAGGCTGGAGAACCAGGCTGTGAAAATAAACAAGAACTAAAGAAGGCTGTGCAGCAAGAGCAGGGGACAGGCCGGGATTGCTACTGTCCTTGCGCCCCCTGACTCGCGATCATTTCTTACTTGTCCCGGTGTCTCTCTTTTATTCATATAAGAGTCCCAGCCTCTGGAAGAGGCATCAAATTGATTAAGTCCAGGTCTCAGGCCTGTACGATGACTGGGCTGGCTTTCCAAGCAGGAAGGCGAGTTCTGTCTCCCCAAGACTTACACAATATGAAGAAAGTGTTCACTATGGCCCTGTTTGCCAGAATGGTGAGTAAAGCTTAGGAGAGAAGCTACCAGCAGCATGAGCAACACCTATGGGAGATGCCAGGTGGATAAACCAGTCCTTAGAGAGAAAATCGGGCCTAGGGTTTAGTTGAGATTGTGTTTCTCAGGAGAAACTCAAGTGAGTAATAATGATAACTAACACCACTTATTGGTGGCCTACAGTGAGCCTGGCACTACTCTATGTGATCAAATCTCCTTTAATCTTTATCTGGCAGGTATGTAGTATCCCTTTTCACACATGAGGAAATGGAGGTTCAGGAAGGTGGGAACATCTCCAGGTTCATACAGCTACTGGTATTCAAACTGAAGTCACCATACTTTGGAACTCACACTCTTTCCTACTTCACTGGTTTTCTATATCTGGGATATACCAAATTGAAGAACACCTTTCTCTCCCTGTTTCATTTTGAGAAATCAAGGGTGGGCAATGAGCCTGTCTATAAATCCATCTCTGCCACTCCCAGGCAGTTGCTGTCAGTTGCCCTTTGCCCCATAATTCATTTGGTGTCATCCAGTTAACAGACACGTTCCCATTTGATCTTGCTAGGTGATTTGCTAGGAAAGTCAAAAGTAACTTGCTATGTTGTTTTTTGTTTTGTTTTTTTAACTTTTCTTGCTGCTTCCCTTGAAGTAGAAAAAGCTGCTAACTAGGACCTAAGGACCCTGCCAGGGGTAAATGTGACCATAAACACAGTGCCCAGACTGTGATGAATGCTGGGCATAACCCCAGGGTTTTAGAACAAAGTGTCCTCTGTGTGAGTAACTGACCAGATACGCCCAGTTGAAATCAGGAATGTTTTCTAGGTGAATGTTTAGGGCATGAATTCTCAGTCTCCTGAGCCACCAGCCAAAATTCATCCACATGCACATAGCATGCTGTGACCTAATTCCGTACTGAGTCCATCACGCAGCTTCTGTGTGCAGCCTGGGGCCCAGAGCTTGCCAATTGGATTTTTCCCATTGAATATTCTGGGTGACTCCTCAGCAAGCAGAAATCTGGGAGGCTTAGTGCAAACAGAATCACAGTTTTAGGAGAGGGGCTTTTTAGAGACCATCTCATCCCATTTTATGATCTGGACACAAGAGAGACAGTCTGGCCATTCCTGGGCCTGAGGAGGCTGTTGCCTTCTCTGAGCAATGCTTTTGGGGTCGAGTTCAGAGCCTGAGATAGTTTCTTTTCTTGAAAACCAAAATGAATCTTAGGGGACTAGAAGAGTAAAGTGGAAAAGCTTATTTGCCCACACTTATCTGTCCAGGGTCCCACTGAAGTTGGCAGAGAAGAAGCAGCCTGTATCCATCTTTTTCATGAATCCTCTTTTGTCCAAGGATGTGTGAGTAATATCTGAATGAAGGAAGGCCACGAGGATGGAATGGTTTCAGGCCTGGGGCTGGGGGCCAGGCTGGAGGAGAAAAGTTAAGTTATTCTGACCAAAGCAAACAAAGGCTGGGTATCACCCAATGTCTGCAGGGAAAAGGTGATATGTGTGTACTTAATGGGAAAGTGACAGCCCAGCACTCCTTTCCAGGAACTGCTGATCTGAAAGGGAATCTGGTTCAATCCCTGGAACAGTCAGCCCTCACCCACCCTCACCAAGAGGCCCTGCCGGTCAGGAGTCCCACCGGGGAAGGCAAGCTTCATTCTCCCTGCACTTTCTTCTTGTGCACTTTCTACTTTCCTATAAAGCCCTATCTTTAGACAACTGTGGTGAATTCAGTGCATAATTAAAAAGCAAACAAACTTGCCCCAGAAGAACATTTATAGTTAAGGTAGACATTTGTGTATAAGCAATAATTCATGTTTTGTTGAATTTCTAAAAATAAACATGATTTTGTTGAAAGATTTCTGACCTCTAATGTACTTTAACCAGTACATTACCGTCTCTGAATTACTGAGACAGCTATGTAGCTGCTGCCTAAAAGAAAGATACATTTGGGCCAGGTGTAGTGGCTCACACCTATAATCCCAGCACTTTGGGAGGCCGAGGTGGGCAGATCATGAAGTCAGGAGATTGAAACTATCCTGGCTAACATGGTGAAACCCCATCTCTACTAAAAACACAAAAAATAAGCCAGGTGTGGTGGCAGGTGCCTGTAGTCCCAGCTACTCGGCAGGCTGAGGCAGGAGAATGGTGTGAACCTGGGAGGCGGAGCTTGCAGTGAGCCAAGATGGCGCCACTGCACTCCAGCCTGGGCAACAGAGCCAGACTCCATCTCAAAAAAAAAAAGATACATCTGTACAGATCCACTGTTATCACACACAAAATCAAAAGACACAAACTTGGAAGAATATTTGCCACACATACGAAAAAACTGTTAATTGCCTTAATATATAAGGAGGTCAATTTTTTTTTTTTTTTTTTTGAGACAGGGTCTCACTCTGTCACTCAGGCTGGAATGCAGTGGCACAATTATGTCTAACTGCAGCCTCAACCTCCTGGGCTCAGGGGATCCTCTGCCTCAGCTCCCTGGAGTAGCTAGAACTACATGCATGTGCCACCATGCCCAACTAATTTTTATATCTTTTGTAGAGACAGGCTGGTCTCCAACTCCTGGGCTCAAGCAATCTGCCCACCTTGGCCTCCCAAAATGCTACTAGGATTACAGGCATGAGCCACTGTGCCCAGCCCTAAAGAAGTTTTACAAATCATTAAGACAAATAATCTAATAGAAAAATGAGCAAAGAAAATTGGTAGATCCGAGATCACATACAAATGGCTTTAAAATACACAAAATGGTGTGTAGTCTCATTTACAATATATGCAGTATAAATTAAGACAGATATTTTTACCTTTCAGATTTCAGAGATCCAAAAGTTGGATAATGCACTAGGCGTGGTGGCATGTGCCTGCAGCAGTGGGCTGCTTGCAGGGGACAGGCCCAGGAGCTGCTGGCCACAACACTCATTCTGCAGAAGGGAAACTTGAGTTCCCAGAGGGCAGGGGTTGGTCCCACCAAGACTGGTGGGCAAAGGGGATCACCCCAAGTCTCGGTGGCACTGGGAACACTTACACACTCTGACCTGGACTAAGGCTGCCAGGATGGTCCATTGCTCTTTAAAAGCTAAAAAGGCCAGGCACAGTGGTGTGCACCTGTAGTCCCAGCTACTGGGGAGGCGGAGGCAGGAGAGTCACTTCAGCCTGGGAGTTCAAATCCAGCCTGAGCAATACAGCAAGACCCTGTCTAAAAAAAGAGTTTGATAATGTACTGTGTTAGTGAGTGTATTAGTGCAATCTCACACTGCTGGAAATAAATACCTGATACTGGGTAATTAATAAAGAAAAGAGGTTTAATTGGCTCATGGTTCTGCAGGCTGTACAGAAAACACAGGTTTCCACTTCTGAGGAGGCCTCAGGAAACTTACAATCATGGTGGAAGGCAAAGGGGAAGCAGGTACCTTTTACATGGCCAGAGCAGAAGCAAGAGAGGGGAGGGGTGGGTGCCACACACTTTTAAATGACCAGATCTCACTCACTATCATGACCAACAGGGATAGTGCTAAACCATTTATAATGAAACTGCCCCCATGATCCAATTGCCTCCCACTAGGACCCACCTTCAATATTGAGGATTACAACCGAACATGAGATTTGGGTGGGGACATAGATCTAAACCATCTCAGTGCACTTGCATACATTTTTTATGGGAATGTAATTTGGTATAGCCTTTTTAAGTGATTTGACAATATCAATCAAAATAGAAAATTCATGTACCCTGTTACAGTTGTCTATTACCATGTAACAAACTACCCCCAAACTTAGTAGTTTGCACTTTTATAATTATTGTGCTCATGTTTTTGAGGGTCAGAAATTCAGGAAAAGCTAGGCTGAGGAATTCTTCTCTGATCAGTATGGTGTCAGTGGGAGTGGCTGACACTGCAGGATTTACTTCTAAGATGGCTTGGTTACTTGCCTGTCCGATGCCTAAGTGCTCCTTGGCCTCTCTTTCCCCTCTCCACGTGCTATCTCATACTCTTGGCTTCTCCATATGGCTTGTATTTCTCATAGCTTAATGGTCTCAGAGTAGTTGCACTACCAAGAGGCAGGAAGTGGAAGCTACCAGGCCAGTTAAAGGCTATGTCCAGAACTAGCCCAGCATACCTTCTGTTGGTCATACATTCTATTGGTCAAAGCAGTTGTTGTCACCCCTAAGCTCACATCCAAGAGGATGGAGAAATAGACCTCACCTCTTCTGGGTAGAGTAGTGGCAAAGTCACATTGTAGAAAAGCTTGGGAGGTGGAAAATTTTTTCGTGATTATCTTTGTAAAGTACAATCTACTAATTACACTTTAACCCACCAATTCATCTTTTAGAAATGTATCCTGTAAGTGGACTTACAAATGTGAACAAAAATAAATGAACAAGGGTATTCATTACTAAAATAGTAATAGCAAAAGGCTGGATTAACCTAAATGTCCAAGAATAGGGTTATTTAACCCAATTTATTTGTGCCCATGCAGTAGATAGCTGTGTGCCTGTCTTAAAAAAAAAAAAACAAACACCTATGAACTGACTTTGAATAAACTCTAAGATATACTTTCAAATGAAAAAAATAAAGGTGAAGTTCGGGCATGGTGGCTCATGCCTGTAATCCCAGCACTTTGGGAAGCCGAGGAGGGTGGATCACCTGAGGTCAGGGGTTCAGACCAGCCTGGTCAGGCAACACAGTGAAACCCCATCTCTACTAAAAATACAAAAATTAGCCAGGTGTGGCAACACACCCCTGTAATTCCAGCTACTTGGAAGGCTGAGACATGAGAATCACTTGATCCCAGGAAGCGGAAGTTGCAGTGAGCTGAGATCGTGTTATTGCACTCCAGCCTGGGTGACAGAGTGAGACTCTTACTTAAAAAAAAAAAAAAAAAATTTTTGTTTTGGTAGAGACTGTGTCTCACTGTGTTGCCCAGTCTGGTCCTGAATTCCTGGCCTCAAGTGATCTTCCCACCTCAGCTTCCCAAAGTGCTGGGATTACATGTGTGAGCCATTACACCCAGCTCCATCTCTATTAAAAAAAAAAAAGGTACAAACAGAAAGAAATGTTTCTATAAGTAATTTACAAAAAACCCCTGGAAATCATACATGAAACTAAGCCCTCATATGTGTTGGACTGTTGGGGACACACAGAGATGGGGAAGTCCTGATTGGAGTCTCGCTGCTGCTACCATCTCATCTTTCCTGCTCACTTCCTAGTTCTGCTCAATCTGAAGTCCAGATCCTGCTCTCCTAGGAAGGCTGCATTGGCATCCACAACATACAGTTCTTTACACTGGTCATGTTCACGTGACAGCATGGCCTTTGGAACCCGACATTAGGGGGTTAAGTTTTGCCTCTACTGCTTATTAGCTACCTGACCTTGACAAAGTAATGTCTGTAAGTCCCAGCTTTCTCACTTGTAAAGTGGGGTTATACTGATACCTACTTCTCAGGAGTAAGAGGGTTAAAAAGATACATAGAGCACTTAGCACAGTGCTTGGCACTAAAGAAGTGGTCTTTAGTATTCTACTCATCATCACATCACATTAACCATATCCAACAAAGAGAGTGGGCATCAAAGCAAGGGACTTGTGAGGTGGGCAGTTGCTTTGGTGTCATCAGTTCAGATTACAAGTGCCAAACTGTGGAGTGGAGGCCTACCACCTCCTCACCTATCAGCTACTTGATATAGGGCCGGGCCAGGAACAGCAAGGTCTGTGGCTCTAATCCCAGCTAAACACAGCCATCTAAGGGTCTCTTCAAAAGAACTCTCCCAGGCCTGAGAAAGTATTGAGATACTGAAGGGTGCAGACATCTTTCTTTATGTATTGGAAAAAAGATGTGCATGTTTCCACCTTCTCCATGCACACTAGCCCCCCAACCACTATCACTAAGGGAGACTCCAGATTTGTGGCAGTTTCTTCCCCCTTCTCCTCTCCAAGAGTCTCTGTGCTTTTGTAATAATGAGATAGGAAGTGTCAGTGCCCTCCAGCCAAAGACCACCACAAGCACACCTGTAGTTGAACAAGTTGGGTTCACTGCTTGTTTGAAGTGAGGGAGGATGCATAGCATGGGAAACCATGTGACCATCTCAGGAAGAGAGCATTAGAAAGGACTTATAGGATCTGGGTTTGTGTTAGTGGTTTTCAAGAGGGTTAAAGAAGCAGAACTTTCCTTTGTGCTGGATGCTGTCAGGAAGCAAGAGTAATTCTGTGATTGGGTATATTAATAAATCTTATCTAGAAAGAGGAACGATTAGAGTGAGGCTAAAGCTGCAATTGGTAAAGAAACAGCAGGTACTCACATTAACTAGGACAGCAGGCACTCACATTAGGTCATTTTTGTGACTTGGACAATGTTCATGCTTTTTCTGTGTTAGATATGATTAGAGTGCTGTTGTTTTTGTCTTGATCCACCATAGTTAAAGAATGGCCCTATCTCATGTTGATGTCCTGTGAAATGGCTTATGTCCAATGGGACGACACTAAGGCCGACACTAAGGACGACAGGTCAAATTCTGGCAACACCAAGGTCCAGCTGGGGCTTTCAGATATTAGGGACTACTTTTCTCTTTCTCAGAACAGAAGAGGCTAAGAGAGACATGGGTAAGCAGGATTTCAGTTTTCTGGGGACTTAGGTGGAGAGTTGCTTAGTGTGTGCAAGAGGTGAGGGGTAGGTGGGTGGAGTGGGCTAATAAGAATCGCTCTGGACTGTGTCCCCACGGTCCCCAGCAGAGAGTTGCTATAGTCTGTGCAAGAGGTGAGGGGTAGGTGGGTGGAGTGGGTTAATAGTATTGTTCTGGACACTGTGTCCCCATAGTTTTCAAGAAATATAAGTATGTAGGCTGAGGCAGGGAAAATTGCTTGACCCCGGGAGGTGGAGGTTTCAGTGAGCTGAGATTTTGCCACTGCACTCCAGCCTGGGCGACAGAGGGAGACTCTGTCTCAAAAAAACAAAACACACAACAAAAGTCTTTCAAAGCCAAAAGGTTCTGAGGCACTGTCTTAAAGCCTAGAGCTCCAGCTGAAGCTGATGCCTGAGTCCCATTGGTGTTGAAGAAGGAGCAGGGCCCAGAGGGCACCACTCTCAGAAGTCGGGCTCAGGTGTCTCCTGCCTCCAACCCCCAGAAGACCCAAGAGTTCCTCAGGCTCCCAGTGTCCCTAGGAAGTGGCAACCTTGACTCTTGGCCAGAGTTCAGAGTCCTGGTTATTAACACCAATAAACCTTTATTTGCCAAGGATACTACCATGGGAGGACACAGCCTCTGAGCCCAGCCCTGCTGATCCTGTGGAAGGGGGAGGGCAGTGGAGGACAAAGGCAGAGACCTGAGAGCCGGAGAGGCTCAGCAAAGGGCCCCCAGCCCCTCTCAGGAACGGAGCATTTCTTGGCAGAGTGGTATTCATAGGACAGAGTTTGGAAAGTAGGAGCAGGGGGGAGCCTGAGGACACAGCAAGGAGAGCTCAGTGGCAGGTGCAGGCAGAGAGTTCTTTGGAAAATGGAGATCCTGGAAGGTGAGGGCCTCGAGCGCCAGCGTCCAGCCTTAGTGGGTATGCATATGTCCAGCTCCCTAAGGACCCACTCAGGACAGCTAAGGTGCACACAAGTACAGGGCCTTCCCCGTGCTCCGCCCCCCACCCCCAACCCTGGTAGCAGGCTGGAGGGCCCCGACCATGCGGGGTAGTGGGAGAAATGGAAAGAAATGGGACAGGAACAGGAACACAAGAGTCCATGGTGGGAGTCAAAGAGCTGGAAGCGTTTTGGAAATGGGGGTCTGGGGGAAGAGTTGATCAAGGGGCGAGTTACTCAGCAGGTGGGAGGCACGAGGCCCTGGCAGCTCTGTTTTCTTGGCTGGGCTCGGAGAGGAAAGCAGGTAGCAGTCAGGCAACTGAGGGCCCGCCCCGGACCTCCCTACCGAGGGAGGTGTCAGGCCCCCAGGGACCCGGCCCCCTCAGCATCACGGGCGCTGAGGATGCGCTGGAGGCCGGTGGGCGGTCGCGGTAGTCGCCCTCCCAACCCCTCGCTCAGGTTTCTCTGGCCTAGGGCAAGAGGCCACCCCGCGCGGGAACGCACTGTCCACTTCTCAGGCCTGGAACTGGGCCGGCCCGCGGACGCTACGGAGAGGCGGCGGCTCCCGCCCCCTCGGCCGGACGTGGCGCCTCCCCTCCGGCCGCAGCCGGAGCCTGGAGGTGGGGTCGGAGTCGGAGCCCGGGGCTCTGATGTCACCGAGCGGCCGCGAGTGCCCAGGAGCTCGTCTCGGCTGGAGCCTCAGGTACGCGGCGGGGGCGGGGGCGGGGGAGCGGGGAGTGGGCGGCGGGACCCGCTTCCCTGGGGAGGCCAGCAGGGCTGCGGGCGGACCAGTTGAGGAGCGGGTGGCAAGGCGGTGGTCGCGAGGCATCCCGGGCGTCTTCGGTCGGGACGTGTCAGGCTCGGCGCGCGTCCGGTTGCTCGCGTGGAGTCGGACCCCAGCGCGCCTCTCCCAGCTGCAGAGCTGTGGGGCGGAGAGGCTGGCGGCGTGGATCAGGGGCGCCGCCGGGGGTGCCGCGTAAGCCTGCGGGGTCGCGGCATGTGGCCCCAGCGTGCAGCGCGGTCTTCCTCCGCCACCCTCCGCTCCTGCCCTTTGTCGCCAAGCATCTGGAGAAGCCGAGTCCTTCCCTCCCAGGCTCGCGCTGTGCTCTGCGCGCGATCCTTCCCCAACGGTGAACCCAACGAGAAAGGCCGAGAACTGCGCGGGGCTGCGGCCATCGGCTGTCGCGCAGCTCTGTGTGTCTCTGCTGCCCCCTGCGGCCGCGAGGGCCTGCGCGTCTCTCCCTGCCGTGCCTAGGCTCCCAGAGCTTGAACCCCAGGTAACAGGGTCTGTCCACGTCCGCGGCCGCCTCTCCCCGCTTGTCGCCAGCTTCCTGCATTTCCTGTGCATGACACGGAGCTCGGGTCTCCGGAGACTCTGCATCTGGGGTGCAGCGACCGATGAGCCTGTAAACCAGCCGCACACTCGGAGCGCGGATGCTGCGTGGGGTGCGCTGTCAGCGCTAACAGGCTGGAGAATAGGGGGACACTGGGAACAGGGAGAGCCGGTGAACTTCCCAGAACGTCCACCTAGCCAGACCTAGCCGCGGGTACTGGGGTTTGAGACGTGGTCCAGGACCCAGGAACTCAGTCTGAGAGGGAGACAGCGCCTACACAGTGAGCCCAGTACTGAGGGGAGGACCCGTCAGGAGGGGCGACCTGGACAGCCCCTCCACAGAGAAGTCAGATGTGAGGTGGCCTTGAGGGAGGTATGATCCAAATCCTGATCATTCGTTGTATTTAAGGCTGTCCGTTCTCCTGTGCCTCCTCGGTCGCCTTACCTGGATCTGTTCCCATTGCCTTGGTGTGATTTTATCCACCAGAAACTGTCTTCAGCTATTTCCCCAGTAACCTCTAACTGAAAAACTGGGTCTTGCCTGGTCCACCCTCCCCTGCTGAACTCCAGAGCTACATCCCACCTGCTGCCAGACTTGTCACAGACACCATTAAGCCCAGACTGAAGGAGCACTGGCCCCCTTGACCATTCCCCAGCCCCAGCTCCTCCTTTCAGAATGGTGCCTTCACCTGCCAGACCCTAGCTTTGAAGGCCAAACTCATCTTTGTCTCCTCTTCCTCTCTGACTCCTTCATTCAGGTGATAAGTATACATCAAATACCCACCCCAATTCCCCCTCCCAGGACTCCAATCTGGTGGCTTTCTAGCGGGGAGTCCATGCTGCTCCTCTGCTCTGGAGAGGCTTGGCAAAATGCCTGCAGAGCTTCTTCCCTGGACTCCCTTTCAACAGCAGGCACAGGCTTGGCAGCCCAGCCCACGGTGCCACTGCCACTGAGGTGGGGACCCCTAAGATAGGGCTACCCCCAGCCACAGGGGCTGGCTGGACTGCAAGAGGCAAATGCCTTGTGGTTTTGTGCCAAGCCCCCCACCCCCACCCCCCAAAACACACCAAAGCAGCTGGGCCCTCTCAGCATGGTAGGTTCTGCAAAGGACACACTGTGAGCAGCCTGCATGAACATCAACCTAATAGGACCACCGATGCAAAAGCATCTTCAGCAAGTTGGAGTCAATAAGGAAACAGATGTGTAGACACATTTTTATCACCCATTCAAGCTGTTTTTATTTGCTGAATTCAGAATCCTTTAACACAGTAACTCACAAATAAGATAGATTTTCATCGATTTTCAAGACCTCTTTTTTCAAGACCTGCAGGAAGCCAAAATGGGCACGATGGGTGGCATAAGCTAGTGCTCCCAAGCTGAACTCAGAAAGAGTAGGAGGAGAAAGGGCTAATAATGTCTGAGCAGTCGGGTGGGCTTCCTAGATGAGGTGACTGTCCTCCCAGGAGCTGCTACTCAGAGTAGTTTCTCGTCCTCCTAAAGTTTAGAGTGGAAATACTTTGCAAAAGAGGTCCCCAACCCTAAGTGTGAGGGCTAACTTCCTGGGCTTAGTAGGCATATACAGATGCCCCCAGGTGGGTGACATCAAGATGTTCTGGTCCTAGGTCTGCTGAGATCCTCTCCTGGGAATGTTGTAGGTACTGCCTTTCCCTTTTAGGAAACACCATATCCTCCTACTACTAGCCCCTGTACTTGCCCTAACCAGCAATCTGTAACATCCTGGGCCTCAGGGATGTGGGTGGAGGGTGACTCTGAGCTCCAAATAGTGTCTAGGAGGCTCAGATAAGCCTGCTTTTTGGTCCTCAGCCTAGCCACAAATCACCCTACTCTGCATTCCCTACCAAGCAGCTCAGAGAACGCAGGCCAGCCCCCCAAAGTCTCCATAGTTCATAGGGAGCCCCAAGCCTCAACATTGCCCTTTCCCAAGCCTCAAAATTGCTCTTACCCTGACCCAGGCACACCCACTCAACTCTTACCCTTGATCCCCATCCCAGGACCAGAAGGGATCGATTTCTGGTCAGACCTGCCCCAAGCTGTGCTTGCCTGCTCTGTTTGTACCTCATATTGCATGAGGAACCTGGCCAGTGTCTATGGTGGCAAGTGCTTCACCCATTCTGTCCTCTTCCCCAGAAAAGACTAATAGGGAGGGAAGAAGGGTGTGCAGAAGCTAAGGAGCTCTCTTCTTTCTCCACCAAGGCTACCCCTATATCTAGTCCCTGCAAATCTGTTATTTCCCTTGACATTCAGCAAATATTTGGGGTTTTGTTTTGTTTTGTTTTGAGACGGAGTCTCACTCTGTTGCCAGGCTGGAGTGCAGTGGTGCGATCTTGGCTCACTACAACCTCCGCCTCCCAGGTTCAAGCAATTCTCCTGCCTCAGCCTCCCAAGTAGCTGGGACTACAGGCATGCACAACCACGCCCAGCTAATTTTTGGTATTTTTAGTAGAGACGGGGTTTCACCATGTTGGCCAGGATGGTCTTGATCTCTTAACCTAGTGATCCACTCACCTCGGCCTCTCAAAGTGCTGGGATTACAAGTGTGAGCCACCGCACCCAGCCCAAATATTTGTTTAACATTGACTATATGCCAGGGACTCTGCTGGGCACTGAGAGTGCAGCAATGAAGAAGAGCAGGGCCTGTCCTCAGTAAGCTCCGGTGGGAATGGGAGGAGGGAATCAGAAGCAAGCCAACAGGGACAGTGTGGGGTGATGGGGGCAGCTCAGCACACTGCAGGGGTCCCAAAAGGTGAGGAGACCTCTAAGCTGAGTCCTACAGGAGAAGCAAGAATAGAAGCAGGGCAGAGATCGGGGTCGGCCCATCATTCATAAACAAAAGGCAGAGTCTGAGAAGTAGGGACCAAATTATTTTGGAATCTGCCAATAGTGTGTGGGGAGGTAGGGGTGACTTTCCCGTAGTGGAGTGTGGGCTTCCTTGGAGGATTCAGGCTATTGCCAGGGCAGGAGGGATGGTAAACTGCCTTTCAGGAGGCTTGCTTCTAGGAAATTGATTCTGGCTGCAGTGAGCGTGGACGCAGGCCTGGATTCCAGGCAGGTTTCTGCCACTTCCCAGCTGTGTGGCCCTGGACAAATCATTTCCCCCCTCAAAACCTCATTGTCCTCGTCTGTAAAATGCAGACAGCAGTTGTGATGATCAAAATAAATATTTATATAAAGCACCTGGAACATAACAGGCACAGAGGGAGGGATGAAGGCTGTGAAGCCGCCTCTGCCCCTTGCCCTGGCTCTTCCCCCACCCCTTCTTTCTTAGCTCCCCTGAGGTCTCAAGAGTGTTCTTGACCATTGTTTATCAGGGAAAGATCACATAAAGAAGCCAACAGAGCGGCCAGGAAGCAGCCTGGGTGGAACAGGGTTGGGGAGGAAAGGAACATGGGTACCTTCTCAGCATTCCAGGAGGTCTCAGGGTACAGGCTGCTTGTGGGCAAGGGGAGCCCGGCAGGGAATGAGCTGGTCCCAATTCCTTCCCCTGAGTTGGGCCCCCAACCTTCAGAGGTACTCCCTGGGACTGGTCCTACTTCTTCTGCCACCTCTGATCCCAAGGTGACTCTGCCAAAAACTGGGGGACGCCAGCGCTTGTGACGGTGTGACCAGGGAGGGGAAGTGTAAGTGTCTGGCCGTCCGTGGTGGCAGGGCCAGCAGGCTGTCCCAGCCCTCACCCAGTGCTCCTCACCCAGCACCACATCTGTTTTCCCAGGACCTACGCAGCCAGCCAGCCTCAGCACTCATCTGCGGAGCCATGGAGGCGCTGGGTCCTGGGGGCAACCGCGCCTCTCCGGCCTCGTCCACTAGCGGCCTGGACCTGCGGCATCTGTCCATGCGCGGGGACTCGGCCTACAGCTCTTTCTCCGCAGCCTCCAGCGGCCCCGAGCCGCGCACGCCATCGCCGGGGACAGATCTCCTTCCTTACCTAGACTGGGACTACGTGCGCGTGGTTTGTGGCGGCCTGGGCCCCGCCCCGCCCGACGCTGCCCTTTCTACATCCCCTCGGGCCCGGCCCGCGGTCGCCGCCCACAGTGGGCCGCAGCCACCAGAGGTCCCGGGGACCCTGGGGCCACTGAACAGGCAGGCCACCCCGCTGCTGTACGCGCTGGCTGCGGAGGCGAAGGCCGCGACGCGGGATGCCGAGCCGCCCAGCCCGCCGGCCTCGAGGGCTGCCTACCGCCAGCGGCTGCAGGGCGCGCAGCGGCGAGTGCTACGGGCGACGTCGTTCCAGCGCAAGGAGCTCCGCATGAGCCTGCCTGCCCGCCTGCGACCCACTGTCCCAGCGCGGCCCCCGGCGACTCACCCGCGCTCGGCCTCGCTCAGCCACCCGGACGGGGAGGGGGAGCCGGCGCGGTCCCGGGCTCCAGCGCCAGGAACTGCCGGCCGGGGTCCCCTAGCCAACCAGCAGCGGAAGTGGTGCTTCTCGGAGCCAGGAAAGCTGGATAGTGTGGGTCGGGGTGGTGGGCCGGCGGGGGAATGCCTGGGTGAGGCCTGCTGCAGCTCTGGCCTCCCGGGACCTGAGCCCTTGGAGTTCCAGCATCCAGCGCTGGCTAAGTTTGATCACCAGGTCGGATGGCTGCCAGAGACGCAGCCCCAAGGCTCGACAGACCCAGACTCCGGGTCCTTGAAGCTTGGTGATACCTACGGGCCCGCCAGTCGGAGTCGGAGCGCTTCGGGCGAAGTTTTGGGTTCCTGGGGAGGATCAGAAGGGACCATACCCATTGTCCAGGTATGGAAGTCAGGAAATGCAGGATGGTAGGGGAAGCATCTGGGAAACAAAACTTGAGCCACATTTCAGTCCACTGTTCACCCTTCCAGGCTGTTCCCCAAGGAGCAGAAACCCCCAGACCATTGTTTCAGACCAAATTTTCCAGGTGAGAGACACAGACCACTCTGGACCAAGTTGGGGGGAGGCAGCTTGCATAGCTTTTGCCCAAAAAACGAAAGGGCTTCCTACCTAACCTCAGTCTGAGCCTTCTGGTTCTTTTGCAAACACCCTACTATCTCCCTGGTGCAACACCGAGAGCTTCCTTCCTTTCACTGTGGTAACTGCGGGGTCCCTGCCTCCAGGTTCTTGCCTCAGAAGGAGGCTGCGGTGGTGTATCCTGCAGAGGTACCCCAGAGCAGCCCTGCTGATGGTGAGCAGAGGGTCTCAGAGACCTGCATTGTGCATGCCCGGCTCCCCTCCCTTCCTGATGAAGTGTTCCTAGAAGAGGCCCCACTGGTCAGAATGAGATCACCACCAGACCCCCATGCCTTCCAGGGGCCCCCAGCCAGGTAATTCCCTCTGGCTTCCAAGCATCATGAGGCACCCCCCTGACAAATCTACAAAACGCTAGAGGGGTATGCTCTCCTAGCTGGAGCCTGGGAGTCCAGGTGATGGGGGCAGGGACAGATGGCCCTTGGAGGACACCATTTGTTTGTGGCTGGAGCTTTTTCTGATTCAGTGTCTTTTCTGCTTCCAGTGTCCATGCCTCTGACCAGCAGTATGGAACTGGCTTAGGCCAAAGAACTGGCCAGGCTGCAGTCCCTCCAGAGTACCCGCTCCATGAGTATCCAGGAACTGCAAGGGCAGATGACTGCTGGCAGGGGGTGAATGGTTCTGTAGGTATTTCCAGGCCCACAAGCCACACCCCCACTGGGACTGCAAATGATAACATCTCAACTGTTGACCCCACTGGACTGACCACCAATCCCCCTACAGCTGCAGAGAGTGACCTCCTCAAACCTCTCCCAGTTGATGCCTTGGGACTTTCAGGCAATGATACTCCAGGTCCCCCTCACAAAACTGCCCTGGATAGGGGCACTGGCCAGCCTGGTTCCAGGCCCCCATGGCCCAGTCAGTGCCTCGGGGAACTGGTTCAGGAGCTGGCCAGATTAGATCCCTCTCTACTTGACCCTCTTGCTTCCCAGCCCAGCCCAGAGCCACCCCTGGGCCTGCTGGATGGGCTGATTCCTTTAGCAGAGGTCCGGGCTGCAATGCCGCCTGCCTGTGGGGAGGCTGGAGAGGAGGCTGCCAGTACTTTTGAGCCAGGGTGAGTGAGGGGTACCAGGGATTCTGGACCCTGAGCCCCTGAAGTCGGGGACAGGAAACCCAGGGAGCTCTGGCTTTGTTCCCAGGTCCTATCAGTTCAGCTTCACCCAGCTCCTGCCAGCTCCTCAGGAGGAGACAAGGCTTGAAAACCCTGCCACCCACCCTGTGCCTGACCAGCCATGTGGCCAGGGGCTCCTTGCACCAAACAACAGCATCCAGGGCAAGAAAGTGAGTGGAGAGGGGCTGGTGGAGGCTGGGGGTGGGTAGAAGCCCAGAGCCTGGACAGAGAAGTCGTGAGCCTGGCCCCAGCCTTGAGCCTTCCCTGCAGGTGGAGCTGGCCGCCCTCCTCCAAAAGATGCTTCAGGACCTTCACACGGAGCAGGAGCGGCTGCAGGGGGAGGCCCAAGCGTGGGCCAGGCGCCAAGCGGCTCTGGAGGCTGCAGTGCGCCAGGCCTGTGCCCCTCGGGAGCTGGAGCGGTTCAGCCGGTTCATGGCCGACCTAGAGCGCGTGCTTGGCCTCCTGCTGCTGCTGGGCAGTCGCCTGGCGCGCGTGCGCGGCGCCCTGGCCCGGGCGGCCTCAGCCAGCGACCCTGATGAGCAGGTAAAAGGGATTCAGGTTGCAAGGGAGTAGGGCAGTGAGGGGCCTGCTGTCTCCAGCTGGAACCATTCCGGGAGCGGCGGCGCCCTCGCCTGGCTCACGGCTCCTCTTCCTACGGCTCCAGGCCTCCCTGCTGCAGCGCCTCCGGCTACTGCAGCGGCAGGAGGAGGACGCCAAGGAGCTGAAGGACCACGTGGCGCGGCGCGAGCGGGCGGTGCGGGAGGTGCTGGTGCGAGCTCTGCCCGTGGAGGAGCTGCGCGCCTATTGCGCCCTGCTGGCCGGCAAGGCCGCCGTCCTGGCCCAGCAGCGCAGCCTGGACGAGCGCATCCGCCTCCTTCAGGACCAACTGGACGCCATCAGGGACGACCTTGGTCATCATCCCCCGTCTCCCAGCCCAGCCCGGCCCCTGGGGACCTGTCCTCCAGTTCAGCCGCCCTTCCCTCTTCTCCTTACCTAGGTATAGGTGGAGAGGGTGAGGAGCACCGCCCCTACCTCTCACCCACATAAGTGAGGTGATGCTGATTTATTCTCTGCTTTTCCCTTGAGGGATTGGGGAGGACCCAGGCCAGGCCTCTCTAAGATACTCCTCCAAAGTGTTCTCATGTGGCCTCGCCCAGGTCTTACGGCTTATTTGGTAATTAATTTATGGATCTTAAAAACTGCAGTGTTCCCCCATTTTGTGATGAGAGTGTGGAGCTGGCAGGGGTTGGTTGGAGGGAGGAGAGAAGATAGAGGAGCACTTAAGGTGCAAAACAGCCTATTTTTTCTTCAATAAAAATTGTTAAGAGAAGTGTGTGTGTCACCTTCACAGCTGTGGGAGGAGTGAGAGGGGTCTTGTTTACACAGTCACCAGCCCTGGCTGACTAGAGCAGAATAGGGATTTGCTGGCGGAATATCAGTCAACCCTGCCAATGTCTAGTTAGCCTGGAGAACCTGGCTTGAAAACAGGAGGGACCAGGGGAATACTGGGTTTTCAGCTCCACTGTCACCAATATTTCCTAACTGTTCCAGTGACTGTGTCACAGCCACAAAGGCCTAGGTCTGATTGGCTGAGTCCGGATTCCGTAGCTGGTTTCTAGCCAACATCCCAGCTTCAGTAGTGAAAGTAGGAGTCCTGTCTCCTTTCAGGACTCAAGCTACTGAAATGGGCTCAGATGCTCTGCTGCCTAAATGCCCTGACAAATATTCAGTATACTTGAACATCCGGGACGAATGTTCCGGCTACTGCAGCGGCAGGAGGAGGACGCCAAGGAGCTGAAGGACCACGTGGCGCGGCGCCAAGACCCAGAAAGCACTGTCTTCTTCCAGTTATGTTATCAACACTGTTTATCCTCCTCTCTTTCAGAGACCCCACTGGGTTAGCCAGTCCTGAGGCAGGCAGTCAAGGGTGGGAGCTGAAGGTGAGGGGTGGGAGACCTCAAGATCTTCCATGCTGGGACTAAGGACCTGGAGACATAGCAGTGGTTGTAATCTGAAGGTGGGCCATGGTTGGTAGTGGGAAGTTAGGGGCTGGAGTGGTATGACACATAGAACTCCTCAATTTGTGCATCCACCCCATGTATATAGAATCAAAGTTAGGTTCTCAGATATACACGTTAAAATCTGCTTCAGCCTTTGTAGCTACAAATGCTGGGGCCAAGAACATTGTTCCACAAATATTCAGTGTATTCTTGGAAGTTGGGCACATTAAATGGCATGTTTATGTGCATTTAAATCCAACTGACCCCCAAGTGAGAAATCTCTGCTCCTGGGCTTGTTTTCTGATGCGTATTGTCATCAAGTGCAACTGGTTGGGGATTTTAAATGGTCATATTCATACCAAAAGCGTTTGTTATAACAGTTGTGCTATTGAGCACAGAACAATGCTCACATTATGCCTTTTTATAAAAAACACATGGGGCTCCTACTGAGGCCTTTGCGGGTTCTAACATTATGCTTTGCTTTGCCCCTTTGAACACAGTGGGCAGGGCCTCTGCTCCAAGGTCTTCAGCCTAGCAAACACACTCAGAGACATGTTCTGGATGGAAGCAACTAATTTCTGCCTTTTGCCCTGTACGGACCCTATTGCATTATTCCATTGTGGTATTCTTAGAAACAGCTATTAGGGAGGCTGAAGTAGGAGGATCACGAGTCTGGGAGGCGAAGGTTGCAGTGAGCCGAGATTGCGCCAACACACTCCAGCACTCTAGCCTGGGTGACAGAGTGAGACCCCCGTCTCAAAAAAAAAAAAAAAAAAAAAAAAAAACACAGCCAACATAACCATTAAGCCAATGGGAATTGTGTATTTCAAACAAAGCACCCCCAGCCCGGCTGGGCGTGGGGAGCACGGGGGCGGGAGTAGGGGCATCTGCCATCTTCCCATTAAACTGGACTTTGGTTGTGTGCTGGGTTTTTCCATGGGGAAATAAATATGAGGCTTTTGTGCTCGTCCTTGCCAGATCAGGAGAACCCCCAAAATAAGGCCACACTTCCTGCAATGGACCTTCTATCTTCCCTCGGTCTTCTTGCCCCAGTTTTTCTCCCTTCCATATCGTTATTTCTCCAGAGGGCAAGAATGAGCTCACCATATTTGTTCTGTATCAGCACCACAGACCAAGACTTTGCGGGGACCAGAAGCCCGGTGAATCGACCCTTCAGGATACTGCCAGCAGAGGGCACTGTCCTCCTTATGGTGAAAGCTGGTACCTATGCTTCGCCATCCAGATTCTCCAGCTACCAGGCCCTCTGGGCCAGCCACAGGGACTTTGACTTGCCTTGCTGTGCTGTTAAGCCCGAAAGCTGGAGCTGAGCCTTTTGCTTCTTTCAGAAGGAAACTCTGACCAGCCAGGCAGGGAAAGGCTGGCTGTCTTTGCCACTGGGCCTGTGTTGGAAAGTTACTGGCCAATGAGAAGTGGGAGACAGGGCAGTCGCGGGGAGGCGTGTGGGGGAATTTCAACGGTACACTGATTAAATCATATCCTCCTAATACGGATTTGATCAGTGCACTTTTTGATCTCGAACATCAGTATTAAAAAAAAAAAAAAAAAAAAAGCCTTGCGTAGTCTCCCAGAGTGAGAAAGCGGGTTGCATGGGTCGCTATCAGGGTTTCTGCCCCCCACCTCCTTTAGCCGCCGGCGTTCCTGCCCCATCCTCCTTCCGGCAGCCTGCCGCGGTGCTCCCGGGCTTTTGGGGAGCACAGGCTGCGGCTGGCATCGTTGCTGGGCAACAGGCAGCCCCGCGGCCGCCTCCTCCGCTCGCTTTTTCCGCCCCCGCTGCTCCTCCTAATGTGGATTTAATCAGTGTACTTTTTACCTTCAGGCTGTAAATTGGAAACGGAACAGGGAAGCCATGTTCCGCGGTGCCCCAAACCGGCGCGCAGTCTGTCTTGGAACATCCTGCTTGGCACAAAACGTGCCCCTGAGAGCGGCTGGCGCAGACCTCAGGGCTCCTCATTGGAACAAATTGCCATGCTGTGCATTCACATGTAAACCAGGAGCTTAGGAAATTTAGGTCAAATGTGGTTGAGGGCTGCAGAGAGAAAGAGGTGAAAGGGGCGTTTGGGGGCCAGGAAGGCGGGAGGCGGAAATTGCTGAGGACCTCAGTGTTGCTGTCAGCCTAGCTACAGAGTGGAAGGTCACAATGGACGTTTACCTGTTGTCTTTGATGTTTAAGTCAGCACCCACTTCCCACGAGGAGGATTTTTTTTTTTTTTCCCCTTTAAGGAGAGCTCTGGATCTCGATGTCTCTGCTTTCTTTTCTCTTCCCTGCAGGCACACCTGAGGCACCCAGGTCACAGGTTGAAGTCCAGAGGTGTGGCAGTTCCAAACAGGCGAGGTGGGTTCAAAGCAAAAGGCTATCTGGAGAGCCAAAGAGAATCTAAGTATAGGCCGGGCGTCTATAAATACAGGGTGACTCACACCTGAAATCACGGGATTTTTGGGAGGCCGAGGCGGGCGAATTGCCTAAGCTCAGGAGTTCGAGACCAGCCTGGCCAACATGGTGAAACCCCCGTCTCTAACAAAAGATTAGCCGGGCATGGTGGTGCACGTCTGTAATTCCAGCTACTCGAGAATCTGAGACACGGAAATCGTTTCAAGTGAGAATCGCTTGAACCAGGGAGGAGGAGGTTGCAGTGAACCGAGATCCTGCCACTGCACTCCTGCTCAGGTGGCTGAATACCAGTAGTTTAGGTCTGGAAGGTGGGAGTAGGGATGCTAGAGGAATGTGAGTTTAGAAATACATTATTCTATTTTAACTAAAGTGATATCACGTACAGAATTTGGGATAATTTCCCTCTTGTGGGAATATATTTTTCCTAGTAGAGTCAATTGTTATGTATACAATCACTAACATGTTAAAAGAATGGTGATCATGGCAGGGTGTGGTGGCTCACGCCTGTAATCCCAGCACTTTGGGAGGCCAAAGCAGGCGGATCACCTAAGATCAGGAGTTTGAGACCAGCCTGACCAATATGGCGAAGCCCCGTCTCTACTAAAAATTCAAAAAATTAGCCGGGCATAGTGGTGCCCGTAATCTCAGCTACTTGGGAGGCTGAGGCAGGAGAATCGCTCGAAGCTGGGAGGCGGAGGTTGCAGTGAACTGAGACTGCACTAGTGCACTCCAGCCTGGGCGACAGAGCGAGACTCCATCTCAAAAAAGAAAAAAACAAACAAAAAGCATGGTGATCATGTAAAGCAAATCCACAAATCAGAGCTATTTTGTTTTGGGATGCAGCCATTTACCCCCTGGAACTAACCCGGCACCCCAAATTGGTGTTGCAGTTCATAAAGGGCTCTATCCACTATTCCATGTGCTCGTCCTTCCCCCATAGCCTGTGAAATAGGTACAGGAAGTCTTTTGTCCCATAGACAGGGAAGATGGAGTTTGGGTAGCTGGGTGACTTGCCCAAGGTCACTAAATGAGTAAAAAGGGCTGAGATGAGCCCACCCTGCTTCCTGCAATAGGATAGCAGACAGTGTCATGAAAAAGAGCACCCAAAGGCTATTCCAGCTCTGCCACTCACTAGCTGTGAGGCCTGGACAAGTTACTTGTGACTTCTCTAGGCTTCAGTTTCCTCACTTTAAAATCAAGATACAAATAGTACATACCTTGTAAACTTGCGATTAATACCTGCAAAGTGTTTAGAATTGTGCCTGGCACTTAACCAGCACAGGTTATACAGTCTATGCATTACCCTGGATCTCCATTAGGTAAGTGAGACATGCTTAAGAACAACCTCCAACCTCCATTAAAGGACATGTAACACTTTACTTAAAAGCTTGCTATGGATATGACTCATAACCATCTACATCAACAATTAACTTCTCCCTCATTAAAAGGAGTGATTTCGTCCCTGTGACAATTCTTGTCCACTAAATTGCCTTCACAATTATTTTCTGTTAGCATTGAAAATACCCTTCTAAAGGTGTGCCTCCTCCTAGGTGATATATGATTCTTAAAAACTTTCCATATGCATATGAAACTATAATTTCCTATCGGCTTACCTTATAGTTGCAGAAAGCTTTGGCCTGCAAGGAAAAGCAGTGTTTTCTAACACCTGAACTTTACGTATATTGATCCTAAACTCTCGCTAAATGTTTTACTTCACTTGGAAGGCTTGTAGCACACTCTTCTGAAACACAAAGATTCTTCTGGCAGTTCAGATGACCTTCCTCTGATTTAAGTGTGCAATAAACATTAGTTATTGTTATTACTACTTTGCTGGTTTAAATGTTGTCTTTCTCAAGGCAGGTCATACCTGTGTCTACGACCTTTGTCTGAGGCCCTGTTTCAGTCAGGCGTCTCTTTTACCATGGAAAATCTCCAGTATTTTATTCTATTTTCTAGACTGTCAGCTACTCTGATTGCTATGATTGTGCCTCCCACAATTTTTCTGCAGAGGCAGAAGATTTAATTTGCATTTTAAAATAATTTATGCAGAGTTCCAGGCAAGGAAGGTGGGAAGGTCACATCAGGGCCCACATTTATCTACAGTTCTCCATTACGATATCCATGTGCGGTTGACTCCTTTGCAGAGCAATCCAACTTCTTTCAATAACAGAATGCTTGGAAGAGGCAGAAGAATGAAGGAAAGGAAATTAGATACAAAGCAAAGAAAAATACAGTAGCAAAAACTGTAGAATTTTTAAGGGAAGTACATCACCACTCAAGCAGAAACAAAATGGAGGACTGTTTATTTCATTGCTCAATCAAAACATTCCATGAAAGACTGCCTTAAATAATTTCAAAGGCTTCACTGATACATATGGGGGTGGGGAGGGAAACTCCACTACCCTGTGCCATAAAACTATTTGATATAACTAATGACATGCAAACACAATTTGCAAAAGCAGAACATTATCACAATATGATATTTAAGAAATTGGTTGAGTAAATTTCATATCTTTAAAAACAGAAAAAAATTACACTGTATTAAGCCTGGGAAATCTTGGCAATTATCTACAAACTTTCTCATTTACAGATAGGAACAAAGGCCCAGAGAAGTTAAGCCACTCATCCAAGCTCACCGAGCAGAGATTCTGCATTTGCTATTTTGGAATAAGCTGTCTGCTTTCAAATTTTTTTTTAAAATGGATATTACATACTTTTTGTTTGTACAGAACAGTCATATAAAATAGTTGCTCCTTAATTGTATCCATTACTATTTAATCGCTTATTTTTCTGTCATAATACTATGACTTTTTTTCTTTGAATATTCACCTATTGCACTGAAAGGCTCCACTGGATTTGAAAACCAGATTCAGAAACACAGCACCAAGGTGCAATTCACAAACCACAATTTTTAAAATTGAGTATTCATGCCAAATCAAAATAGTCACCCACAAGTACTAAACACATGTTTATATTTCATGATGAAGACAATCACAAATTAAAAGTATCTGCCAAAATGTCTCTTTTCTCTAAGTCACCTTTACTTTCAAGATGTACTTGTTTGCAAATATTTAGCATTCACAGTACAACTGAAATTAGTTACATTCATAATGGTCACAATCGTTATTCTGTGTTCAAGACTCTCCAGAATCTTGATTGCCTAAAATGAGGTAGATAAACTTTTAAGTTTGTTG
This sequence comes from Papio anubis, assembly GCF_008728515.1. Lineage (NCBI taxonomy): Eukaryota > Metazoa > Chordata > Mammalia > Primates > Cercopithecidae > Papio > Papio anubis. The sequence continues at coordinate 125,578,135 of NC_044980.1, read as the reverse complement.
GTTGGGATTAATTTCCTTTAGATCTTGATCATCTATTTTTTAAATAGAATTCCAAAGTATTTAGCAAAAAAAATTGAAAAATGTCTAAGCACTTTGCCTAAAAAGTTGAAAAATATAATTTCAAAAGGTTATTATGAAAGGTGCTTTACCTCATTTCATTTTAAAAACAGAATAAATGCATCAAATTACAAAACCACCGCATATCTTAAAGCTGACAGCCTAACGTCTTTCAACATTTAAACAGACCCTTGCTCTAGTTCTGGCTTGGGATTGTGTAGCTGCAGAGGCATCAGGTGAACGCATTCAGGGGCCAGACCAGCTGCTGCCCCTTAACCTTTGACCCTGGATTTCAAGTTCCCTCCAGAGTTCAGGCCTGTCTCCTGGAGTTCTTTATAGAAAGCTCTCACTGATTTCTCAAATCCCATCTCTGGAGATGGGTCATGCTTCAGAGAGAAGCTGGAAGTGCAGGCCCATCTGGGTAAAACAGGCTGCAGTGGACAAAGCTGGAAACAGAATGCGGCTCCAGGCGTTGACTGGGCTGCAGTCTTGGGCGGGTTTAGACTGCCAGGAGCAGGCCACGATAGATCAACCAGGTGGTAGTCCCAGGGACCTTCAGGTTGTTGGAGGCAAACTGGGCACTAGACCAGCTAAAGGCCCCGGAGTAGGTCGACGAGAGATTTCTGAGAAGGCTGGCAGACCACCGCGGATCTTTGTCTTTTTACGTGGAGCCATGGGCGACGCGCTCAAGAACTTACTGAAGGAGCTCGACTTCTTCAAGCCTCGGGCCAGGTCCTGGAGCATGAGGTCGTCGGCCAGGACGCCCAAAAATGCACTGGTGGTGGAACTGAGGATGGTGGCGGCCACCTGCACCGGGCGCCTGGCAGCAAGACTGCCACTTCCACCACCGGTCGCGTCTGGCTCCGTGGTGCTTCGCAGGCCTGGATCGCCAAGAAGGCGGCGCAACGCGTACGAGGAGCCAGGCCGCAGGTACTGGTAGGCGCGACGCCCGCTGTGGTCACGCACGTTCACCTGGGCACCCAAGCGCACCACCAGCAGCACAGCGGCGTCCTCGTGGCCGTGCAGCGCAGCCAGGTGCAGCGGCGTGTAACCGCCGTGGGAGCGCGCGTTCACGTCGACTGGCGCGCCACTGCGCCGCGCGACCTCCACCAGCTGCAGCGCCATCTCGCCGTTGCCGCTCTTGGCGGCCCAATGCAGGGCGGTGAAGCCAGACATGAAGTCGCGCTTGGCCGCCAGGCCACGGTCGCGCAGCAGCAGCCCGTGCAGCTGGTGGGTCCAGCGGCCCCCGGCCGTCCGCACGAGCCACTCGTGCTCTGACGGCTCCAGGGGCACGGCGGACGGCGGCGGCGCGGCGGGCACCTCCTCGGCGTCGGGGCTCAGCAGACGCGGGCCGGCGCGCGACAGGCGCCTCAGGTGCGGGGAGCGGCCCGGGCCCAGGCCGAGGCCCAGACCGGACTCTTCCACCGACAGCCGCCTCAGCAGCAGAGGGGAGCTCCGCGGGCTCGGCTCCTCCGACAGCTGCCGGCGCAGGCCCTGCTCCTCCGCCCGGATGCGGAGCGTGGCGGCGGCCGGGACGCAGCGCACGGGCAGCATACACGGTTTCTGCTGCGACGGCCCTTTCGCTGCCCCGGGCCCGGGCTCCGGGTCTGGCGGATCAGAGCAGGGCGAGGCCGCCTCAGAAGAGGCCCTAGGCGGTGGGGCCGCGTCTGCGGAGGGTCCCTCGGGGGCCTGGGCTAGCTCGAGGGCTGGAAGCGGTGGGTCGGCGGACCGCTCCCCGGCCGGCTGAGCGGGCTCGGAGGCCGGCCCCCGCGGAGTGTCCTGTGTCTCTGTTAGCGGACCCGGGTCCCCCGGCGGCTCCACCGGCCGCGGCACCAGGACCAAGGGCGGAGCTCCCGGGGTAGAGGCTTCGCCTGGCAAGACCACAGTGGGCTTCGACGGCTGGGCCGCTGCCCCCTGGGGGCCGAAGGGCGCGGGCTCGGGCTCTGGGGGCCGCGGCTTCTTCCTCAGCACCACGAACTTGACGCCGTCGAGCTCCTTCACTACCGCCACGTTGTTGACGAACTGCTTAAAGCGGTCCCTGCGGGCGGCGCGGCCCCGCGGGTCGCCCGCATCGAGCAGTGGCTTGAAGCGGCTCAGCAGCTCGGAGTTGCGCACCTTCCCGCCGTGCTCCTGCAGGAAGCCCAGCACCGCTGCCTGGCTCACCCCGGCGGCCGCAGCGGCGGCGGCGGCGGCCAGGGCCATGGTGGGGCCCTGGGTTCCTGGCTGTCGGGGCGGGTGGGCGCCGCGTCGCCGCGGGACGCACGGGAGCGGGGTTCCGGTAGGCGCGGCCGCGCTCACCTGGTGCCTTCCCCGCGGCTGGCCGGGCGTGTCCCCGAAGCTGGACCTCGGTCGCGCCGGTGCCACCGGGCCGGGGCGTCTCGGGGCGAAGGGCGCCGGGGGCCGCGGGGAGCGCCCACCCCCAGCACCCCGCCGGGCCCCGGCCTTTGGGGTAGGTTTCTGCCTTTGCGTTCTGTCCAGTGGGCGCCGGGTTCCATTCCCCGTGCCGCGCTCGCCTTACAGGTGACAGCTGCCCCCGCGATGCAGAGGGAACTGGAGCAGAAATTCCCGCCGCCCCCCTCCCGCCCCGGAATTAAAGGCGCAGCGCTCCAGCTCCGGTCCCGGTTGCTAGGTGGGTGTGTTCCCTAGGGACGCCGCGGTCCGCCAAGGAGGAATGGATTTTTATTCCTTTAATAAACATTTAACCACTGCAAAACACCGAGTGATGATTTCAGAACAATCCTTTTTTTTTTTTTTAAGGTCGTCAATACCGCTCCAGTTTTTTTTGTTGTTGTTGTTTTTTTTTAATTGCGTTTCATGCAGGAAAACGGCTTCATGCGATTTACGGCAAAACCAATTCACTCTGTGCGACAATGCACGTTACTCTAGGTTTAGAGAGACGTTTTCAAAAGCAATTTTCTCATGGTAACAGAATACATTTTCACGTAGGATTTGGGGTATAAAACCACAGGAAACATAAACATAACAGGAAAATATAAAGAAGGAAAAAATATCACCTGAAATCACCATTAACATTTTGAAATATCCTTTCCCTCTCTCCCATATGTGCATGTATATTTATGCTTTAAAATAAGAAAGCAATGCGGAGTCATGCTATGTTTTTAAACCTTCATTTGTTCCACAGATAGGTATTGAGCACATAGTTTGTGCCAGGACTTTTTTTTTTTGTGCTAAGATGCATCAGTTAGCAAGACAGATTTAAACACCTGTGACCTAGTGGGGCTCTTATGTTGGAGGAGAACAGAAGCATATGGTGAATTCGAAAACTATACGATATGCTAAATAAATGCTATGAAAAAAGCACAGCGGGGTAAAATGGATGAGAGGCAGGTTGCAATTTTGGTCTGGGTAGTCAGGATAGTACTCATTGTGAAAGTGACATTTAAGCAAAGACTTGAAGGAGATCAGGGAGTTCTGTAGACCGGGAAGAGGTTTCTAGTTGAGGGAACTGCCTCGCAGAGGTAGAATCAGTTCCTTAATTAAAAATGCAGGCCGGGCATGATGGCTCACACCTCTAATCCCAGCACTTTTGTAGGCTGAGGTGGGCGGATGACCTGAGGTCAGGAGTTCGAGACCAGCCTGGCCATCATGGTGAAATCCGTCTCTACTTAAATATACAAAAATTAGCTGGTCGTGTTGGCACACGCCTGTAATTCCAGCTACTCCGGAGGCTGAGGCAGGTGAATCACTTGAACACAGGAGGTGGAGGTTGCAATGAGCTGAGATCGCACTACTGCACTCCAGCCTGGGTGACAAGAGCAAACCCTGTCTCATAAATAAATAAATAATAAATAAATGCAGTACTACAAATATATATAACCAGAAGCAGCATATTGTAGTAGCTAAGAAAACAAAGACTCTGGAGTCAACATTCCACACTTGAATTCTGGCTCTACCTTGGGCAATGGCTTGACTTCTCTGTGCCTCAGCTTTCTTGTCTGTAAAGGAGTGATGAAAATCGTACTTACCTGCTCAGATGGTTGAAAGGATTAAGTGAGAAAATAAACACGAAAGACTTAGCGTAATGCTTGGCTTACAGTAATAACTCGAATTATTAGTAGTAATATAGTCACTACTATTAGTATTACTGAAAAAGAAAAGAGAAGACTAAAATGTGAAGGGTCCCCTTTCCCCAATCCAGTCCCCAGGGGAAATTTCTGAGTTCAGCCCTATCCCCAAGATGCAAACAATTTAAACATGCCCCCTTCACTTTATATTGTGAGCATTCCCCCCAATGACAATAGCTAGTCTTCAAAAACATACAACTTTTAATGATAGCATCAAATAAATGTAGTATTATACTTTGTTTTCTTATTCTTCATTGTTCATATTGTTTCTAGTTTTTAATTCTTATAAATGATGCTGTTGATATACAAGACTTTGTGCACCTTTCTGGGTAATTCCTTAGGATAGCCTCCGAGGAGTAGAGTTAGTAGGGCACGCACCTTCATGCCCAACACCATCACACCCAGCTAATTTTTAATTTTTATTTTGCCCAAGTTTGTCTCAAACTCCTGGCCTCAAGTGAGCCTTCCACCTCAGCCTCCAAAGATTATAGGTGTGAGTCACTCCATCTAGCCTTGCCCCCCCACCCTTTTTCTTTTCTCTCTTTTGAGATGGAGTTTCACTTTTGTTGCCCAAACTGGAGTGCAATGGCGCAATCTCGGCTCACTGCAACCTCCGCCTCCCAGGTTCAAGTGATTCTCCTGCCTCAGCCTCCCAAGTAACTGGGATTACAGGCACGTGCCACCACACCCAGCTAATTTTTTATTTTTAGTAGAGATGGAGTTTCGCCATGTTGACCAGGCTGGTATCAAACTCCTGACCTCATGTGATCCACCCACCTTGGCCTCCCAAGATGTTGGGATTATAGGCGTGAGCCACTGTGCCTGGCCTACCTTACCCATTCTTTAAACCCACCTCAAGGCCACCCCTGTAAAGCCTTCTGCCTCAGGTGTATCATGCTCTGCGTTCCTCAATAATTTATTTCAGCAAATATCTATTGGATATCAAGGCTGTAAGCCAGATACTCTGGGAAGAAGACACAACCTCCCTTTGAAGAGCTTACTGCTTAGTGGAGAAGAGAAAAACATTAAATACAACTAATTATGTGACATAGCCAAATGAAATGAATGCTCCAGGTACTTACCAGAGCAAGTGGAGGGCTGGGGGTGAAGGGGTGGGGAAGGGTGGGGAAGAGGGAGGTCTGGAGCATCTCCAAGAGGCAGGCTATGAGAACAGGATAGGTGAAAGCTTGAAAGTGGGATTGTGGGCCGGGCGCAGTGGCTCATGCCCGTAATCCCAGCACTTTGGGAGGCCGAAGTGGTTGGATCATGAGGTCAGGAGATTGAGACCATTCTGGCTAACACGGTGAAACTCGGTCTCTACTAAAAATACAGAAAAATTAGCCAGCCGTGGTGGCGGGCGCCTGTAGGCCTAGCTACTTGGGAGGCTGAGGCAGGAGAATGGTGTGAACCCAGGAGGCGGAGCTTGCAGTAAGCCAAGATAGTGCCACTGCACTCTAGACTGGGCAACAAAAAAGAAAGTGGGACTGTGAAGGCTGAATTCTGGGTAAAGAGTATCCAGTGTGTTTGAAGTTGAGGGTGTGTGCCAGGGATATAGAAAAATACAATGTTGGAAAAGTAATCTGGGGTGATGGGTGAAGGGCCTTAAATGGTAGTTTGGACTTTACTCTGTTTGCAGTAGAATGTCATTGAGAGCTTGCTTTCTTCTTTTTAAAAAGTGGCTTTATTTTCTGATTATAAAATTAATAATAATGTTTTTTTCCAATTCTCAATAGTTTCTAAAATATAAAAAGAATATATCACATGTTAGAGAACCACTTGATATTTTTTAGTTTATGCTGTGAGGAGTTTTTCTCTGTACATCCATAGATATGTACACAACCATCTACACCATTTGGTACGCATGGGATTAGACTGCATGTTGCTAATAACCCACGTTGCTGTAGTCAAGGCTCTTGTGGCGAATGGGCAGAAGAGGGGACCCTGGAGAGGTAGTGGCAGGGTCCTGTGGAAGATGGTAGGGCTTACCAAGCTCGGACAGTGGATGGGGGCCAACGATACTTCAAAAACAGAACTTGCATTATATTGCCTTGTTTTCACTTTTAAAGTTATATTCCCTTTGTTGTAATTTTCATTTCAATAGCTATTTTTTATATTTTATTTTCCTAGCTTTTTCTGGGCCAATTGTTGTGTTCCTTGAAAAGTCATTTCCATGATCTCATAGGTGGTGAAGCCTCAACTTGGACTTTTGTTACCATCTCCTGTCTCCAAGAAGAGAGATGAGGGAGAGCACTCCTCTGTTAAAGATCATTATTGATTTATGTGGTTCGAACTAATTTTAACTATGATTGTAACCCCCCAACGGGTTTACCTTGCCTACTGCCTAGACAGAGCTGATTTATCAAGACAGGGGAATTGCAATGGAGAAAGAGTAATTCACACAGAGCTAGAGTTATGCAAGAAGACCAGAGTTTTTTTTTATTACTCAGATCAGTCCCCCTGAGAATTTAGGGACTGGAGTTTTTAAGGATAATTTGGTGGGTAGGGGGCCAGTGAATTGGGAGTTCTGATTGGTCAGGTCAGAGATGAAATCACAGGGAGTTGAAGCTGTCCTCTTGCACTGAGTCAGTTCCTGAGTAGGGGCTACAAGACCAGATGAACCAGCTTCTCAGTCTGGGTGGTGCCAGCTGATCCATCAAGTTCAGGGTCTGCAAAATGTCTCAAGAACTGACCTTAGGCTTCACAATAGTGACGTTATCCCCAGGGGCAATTTGGGGCGGTTTAGAATCTTGCAGCCTCCAGCTGCATGACTTCTAAACCATAATTTCTAATCTTTTGGCTAATTTGTTAGTTCTACAAAGGCAGTCTAGTTCATTTTGAGAAAGGGCTGCTACCGTCTTTGTTTCAAACTATAAATTATAAACTAAGTTTCTCCCAAAGTTAGTTTGGCCTATGCTCAGGAATGAACAAGGACAACTTGGAGGTTGGAAGCAAGATGGAGTTAGTAAGGTCAGATGTCTTTCACTGTCTCAGTTATAATTTTGCAATGGCAGTTTCATGATTGCTAAGAATAGACAAGGATCAAATACTGATTGAACAGGAATTGCTAGTACAAGCAGTTTATTGACAGTGCTTAACAGGCTTCAGGCTCTGAGTTACATAAAGAAATTTGGCCAAGGTCACAGTTAATTGGCTGAGCTCAAACTGGAACCCCAGGCTACCTGCCTATGCTCATTTACTGTGCAAAGTTAGCTCACTCATTATTTAAAATTGATATTCTGAATGTTTAATAAATAAAGTAGGGAAAAGCTCCTCACAAATGCCTCACTTAAACTTTTATTTATGCTTGTGCTTCTGAACATACTCTGCTTTAATATTTTAAGTGATAAGTTTATAGGTTGAACAAACATTACAGTGAGGATGCCAATGACATCCAGTTCCTCAGGCTGTTTTTCAGTTTTGATGCCCTGTTGCCAGTGAGGCCAGAAAATCAATTCTTCCAGTGACCCGGGAGTTTGCCCACAACATTAGGAAAATCAAATATAAAATGTATATTTATAACAAAGGTAAAATTCCATAATGTGTCTTGAACATGGAGAATGAAATAGGAAGGCTATTTGTTCTTATCTTGGTATCTTAAATATGAAGCAGATCAGGGTAGAGGCCCTCTGTAATTCTTAAAGCTACAATATTTAAATATAAAATAAAATAATTTCATAATCTTATACTATGTTACATTATATTTATATTAAATATATAATTACATTTATATTATTATTATTACTTTTGAGACGAAGTCTCGCTCTTGTCCCCCAGGCTGGAGTGCGATGGCACGATCTTGGCTCACTGCAACCTCTGCCTCCTTGGTTCAAGTGATTCTCCTGCCTCAGCCTCCCGAGTAGCTGGGATTACAGGTGCCTGCCGACTGGATTTTTGTATTTTTAGTAGAGACAGGGTTTCCACCATGTTGTTCAGGCTGGTCTTGAACTCCTGGCCTCAGGTGATCTGTCCACCTCGGCCTCCCAAAGTGCTGGGATTACAGGCATGGGCCATCACGCCTGGCCTCCTATTCTATTCTATTCTATTCTATTCTATTCTATTCTATTCTATTCTATTCTATTCCTTATTCCAATCCACACTACCCTCTGAACCCCATGCCTAGGCTCCGCCAAGAGCTGTAGCCGATGCTTAATGTTTGTGAATGTCTTCTCCCCTACCATGGCAGTGCAAGTTGGCTCCTTCCATTGGGTTTATCCATCGCAGCCTGCTACCTCTGCCCCCTGGTGTCTCAGCAATACATCATCATCTGTAAAGCAGAGTTCCTCCGGCCCTAGGAGGCAGGAGCTCCAGGGACTTGAGGGGGATGGGCTGCCCAGCAGTGGCTGTAAAGGGACTTTGCCCAGATATCAAGCTTTTGTGGTCACAACTTCCGGAACAAATCGTGCTTTGTTCTTGCTTCCAGTCCAGGGGAAGCAAGAGTGGCCTCTCTCATTCCTGCAGCTCGTTAAGCCCACTTCTTTCTAAGGTCAAAATAACTTTATTTCTAAATCTGAGTGAAAGTGTCAGCTCACGTGTTTCCGCCGTAGACTGAGTTTTTGACTCTGCGGTTCATTTTTCAGGCTGCTGCTTCTCTGATTGCTCAGACTATTGCTTGGTTGCTAAGTAGGGAGCCACAGGCCTGGTCCACAGAGACTTGGAAAGCTGTGTCCTGACTTCATGAATCTCCAGCAGTTGGTGCCCTTTGCTACCCGTCTTTAGTAACCCGTTCAGTCCCTTGCATTCTCAGGTATGACGTGTTTTTTGTTTGTTTGTGGTTTTTTTGAGATGGAGTCTTGCTCTGTCGCCAGGGTGGAGTGCAGTGGCACAATCTCGGCTCACTGCAACCTCTGCCTCCTGGGTTCGAGCGATTCTCCTGCCTCAGCCTCCAAGTAGTTAGGACTATAGGCACATACCACCATGCTGGGCTAATTTTTTGTATTTTAGTAGAGATGGGATTTTACCATGTTGGCCAGGATGGTCTTGAACTCCTGACCTCATGATCCATCTGCCTTGGCCTCCCAAAGTGCTGGGATTATAGGCATAAGCCACTGTGCCTGGCCTGAGTTTTTATTTAAACGAGTCTACCTGCCCCCCTGCCCCTGGGACATTTGGGGGGTCAGTTTTTCTTTTTCTTTTTTTTTCTTTTAATGGGCAACACTTCATTTCATAAAATAGAATACGTGTTCCCTGGGGTCAGCTTTTCTTTCATGTGGGACAGTGTCTGAATGAGGAAGGGCCTAATCTGAGAGGCCTGCAAAATGTTGGTCTTTTATTGTTGTTGTTGTTATTGTTTGAGACAGAGTCTTGCTATGTTGCCTGGGCTTGTCTGGAATTGCTGGGCTAAAGTGATCCTCCTGCCTCAGCCTTCTGAGTTGCTGAGATGATAGGCACCTGTCCATGTGCCTGGCTCAAAGTGCTGTTTTTTTGTTTTTGTTTTTATACTTTAAGTTCTAGGGTACATGTGCACAACGTGCAGGTTTTTTACATAGGTATACATGTTTCATGTTGGTTTGCTGCACCCATTAACTCATCATTTACATTAGGTATTTCTACTAATCTAATGCTATCCCTCCTCCTGGCCCCCACCCTCTGACAGGCCCTGGTATGTGATGTTCCCTGTGTCTAAGTGTTCTCATTGCTCAGTTCCCACCTGTGAGTGAGGACATGCGGTGTTTGGTTTTCTGTCCTTGTGATAGTTCACTCAGAATGATGGTTTCCAGCTTCATCCATGTCCCTGCAAAGGACATGAACTTTTTTATGGCTGCATAGTATTCCATGGTATATATGTGCCACATTTTCTTAATTCAGTCTATCATTGATGGACATTTGAGTTGGTTCCTAGTCTTTGCTATTGTGAATAGTGCCACAATAAACATACATGTGCATGTATCTTTATAGTACCATGATTTATAATCCTTTGGGTATATACTCATTAATGGAATTGCTGGGTCAAATGGTATTTCTAGCTCTAGATCCTTGAGGAATTGCCACACTGTCTTCCACAATGGTTGAACTAGTTTACAGTCCCACCAACAGTGTAAAAGTGTTCCTATTTCTCCACATCCTCTCCAGCATCTGTTGTTTCCTGACTTTTTAATGATTGCCATTCTATCTGACATGAGTTGGTATCTCATTGTGGTTTTGATTTGCATTTCTCTGATGACCAGTGATGATGAGCATTTTTTCATGTGTCTGTTGGGTGCATAAATGTCTTCTTTTGAGAAGTGTCTGTTCATATCCTTTGCTCACTTTTTGATGGGGTTGTTTGTTTTTTTCTTATAAATTTGTTTAAGTTCTTTGTAGATTCTGGATATTAGCCTTTTGTCAGATGAGTAGATTGCAAAAATTTTCCCCATTCTGTAGGTTGCCTGTTCACTGTGATGGTAGTTTCTTTTGCTGTGCAGAAGGTCTTTTGTTTAATTAGATCCCATTTGTCTATTTTGGTTTTTGTTGCCATTGCTTTCGGTGTTTTAGTCACGAAGTCCTTGCCCATGCCTATGACCTGAATAGTATTGCCTAAGTTTTCTTCTAGGGTTTTTATGGTTTTAGGTCTAACATTTAAGTCTTTAAGCCATCTTGAATTAATTTTTGTGTAAGGTGTAAGGAATGGATCCAGTTTCAGCTTTCTAGATATGGCTAGCCAGTTTTTTAAGCATCATTTATTAAATAGGGAATCCTTTCCCCATTTCTTGTTTTTGTCAGGTTTATCAAAGATCGGATGGTTGTAGATGTGTGGTGTTACTTCTGAGGCCTCTGTTCTGTTTCATTGGTCTATATGTCTGTTTTGGTAACAATACCATGCTGTTTTGGTTACTGTAGCCTTGTAGTATAGTTTGAAGTCAGGTAGCATGATGCCTCCAGCTTTGTTCTTTTTGCTTAGGATTGTCTTGGCAATGTGGGCTCTTTTTTGGTACCATATGAACTTTAAAGTAGTTTTTTCCAATTCTGTGAAGAAAGTCATTGATAGCTTGAATCTATAAATTACCTTGGGCAGTATGGCCATTTTCACGATATTGATTATTCCTATCCTTGAGCATGGAATGTTCTTCCATTTTTTTGTGTCCTCCTTTATTTCATTGAGCAGTGGTTTGTAGTTCTCCTTGAAGAGGTCCTTACATCCCTTGTAAGTTGGATTCCTAGGTATTTTATTCTCTTTGTAACAATTGTGAATGGGAGTTCAATCATGATTTGGCTCTCTGTCTGTTACTGGTGTATAGGAATGCTTGTGATTTTTGCATATTGATTTTGTATTCTGAGACTTTGCTGAAGTTGCTTATCAGCTTAGGGAGATTTTGGGCTGAGGTGATGGGGTTTTCTAAATACACAATCATGTCATCTGCAAACGGACAATTTGACTTCCTCTTTTCGTAATTGAATACCCTTTATTTCTTTCTCTTGCCTGATTGCCCTGGCCAGAACTTCCAACACTTTGTTGAATTGGAGTGGTGAGAGAGGGCATCCCTGTCTTGTGCCAGTTTTCAAAGGGAATGCTTCCCGTTTTTGCCCATTCAGTATGATATTGGCTGTGGGTTTTTCATAAATAGCTCTTATTATTTTGAGATATGTTCCATCAACACCTAGTTTATTGAGAGTTTTTAACACGAAGGGCTGTTGAATTTGTTGAAGGCCTTTTCTGCATCTGTTGAAATAATCATGTGGTTTTTGTCGTTGGTTCTGTTTATGTGATAGATTATGTTTATTGGTTTGCGTATGTTGAACCAGCCTTGCATCCCAGGGATGAAGTCGACTTGATCGTGGTGGATAAGCTTTTTAATGTGCTCCTGGATTTTGTTTGCCAGTATTTTATTGAGGATTTTCGCATTGATATTCATCAGGGATATTGGTCTAAAATTCTCTTTTTTTGTTGTGTCTCTACCAGGCTTTGGTATCAGGATGATGCTGGGCCTCATAAAATGAGGTAGGGAGGATTCCTTCTTTTTCTTTCTTTCTTTTTTTTTTTTTTTTGAGACTGAGTCTCACTCTGTCGCCCAGGCTGGAGTGCAGTGGCCGGATCTTAGCTCACTGCAAGCCCTGCCTCCCAGGTTTACGCCATTCTCCTGCCTCAGCCTCCTGAGTAGCTGGGACTACAGGTGCCCGCCACCCCGCCAGGCTAGTTTTTTGTATTTTTTTTTTTTTTTTTTTTAGTAGAGACGAGGTTTCACCGGGTTAGCCAGGATGGTCTTGATCTCCTGACCTCGTGATCCGCCCGTCTCGGCCTCCCAAAGTGCTGGGATTACAGGCTTGAGCCACCGCGCCCGGCCGGATTCCTTCTTTTTCTATTGATTGGAATAGTTTCAGAAGGAATGGTACCAGCTCCTCTTTGTACCTCTGGTCCTCAGCAAGTGTAAAAGGACAGAAATCACAACAAACTGTCTCTCAGACTACGGTGCAATCAAATTAGAACTCAGGATTAAGAGACTCACTCAAAACCACACAACTACATGGAAACTGAACAACCTTCTCCCAAATGACTACTGGATAAATAACGAAATGAAGGCAGAAATAAAGAGGTTCTTTGAAACCAATGAGAACAAAGACACAATGTACCAGAATCTCTGGGACACATTTAAAGCAGTGTGTATAGGGAAATTTATAGCACTAAATGCCCACAAGAGAAAGCAGGAAAGATCTAAAATCGACACCCTAACATCACAATTAGAAGAACTAGAGAAACAAGAGCAAACAAATTCGAAAGCTAGCAGAAGACAAGAAATAACTAAGATCAGAGCAGAACTGAAGAAGATAGAGACACGAAAAACCCTTCAAAAAGTCAATGAATCCAGGAGCTGGTTTTTTGAAAAAATCAACAAAATTGATAGACTGCTAGCAAGACTAATAAAGAAGAAAAGACAGAAGAATCAAATAGATGCAGTAAAAAATGATAAAAGGGATATCACCACCGATCCCACAGAAATCAAAGTGCTGTTTTAACCATTTCTTTAGTTATGAAATGGAGTCCCTGCTTGGTCAAGGTGGATGAATCAGCAACTCAGAGATCAGACTTCTATTCCATGCAGTTTCCCATTGTATTAGTCTGTTGTCACTCTGCTGATAAACACATGCCCAAGACTGGATAATTTTAAAGAAAAAGAGGTTTAGTGGACTTACAGTTCCACATGGTTAGGGAGGCCTCACAATCCTGGGGGAAGGTAAAAGGCATGTCTCACCTGGAGGCAGGCAAGAGGAAACTTGTGCAAGGAAACACCCCTTTATAAAACTATCAGATCTCATGAAACTAATTCACAATCACGAAAACAGCACAGGAAAGACCCATCCCCGTGATTGAATTACCTCCCATGAGGTCCCTCCCATGACATGTGGAAATTTTGGGAGCTACAATTTAAGAAGAGATTTGGGTGGGGACACAGCCAAACCATATCACCCATGCAGATGGGCTTGGAGATTACAGCACCAAGTGTCTGGGAATGTGAAATCCACCAACAACATTCCTCACTGCAACAACCTTGTCCTGGCTTTAGAGATGACAGGTAGAAATAACGCAATTATCCCCTCAACTCTTGTTGTACTAGTGTACCAGGTTTGCTTGTTTTTAGAGATGGAATCTTACTATGTTGCCCAGGCTGGGTTTGGAACTCCTGGACTCAAGTGATCCTCTGGCCTCAACCTCTCAAGTAGCTGGCACTACAAGCATGTGTCACTGCACCAGGCTGAGGATACCATGCTTACTTTGCCCTCTATTTAGCAACTTGGTTAAAGGTAGGAAAAAATCATTAAACATCAGCTTATCAGGTTTCCTGTTCAATGCTTCTAAGAGCTAATTCGCAGAGAGCTTAAAATAATTTGAAGTAAGCTGTAGTAAAAGACTGAATGTCAGGTGTTGATTGAGAATCTCCTTTCTAGAGAGGAGGTGTTTTGGGGAGGAGTCAAGCTAGGTCTGTGTGGTGGAGGCAGCAGGACATGAGGTGGGCAGCAGGATGGGTAGGCAGCCAGAAGGTCTAGAGATTCTCAGAAGATCTGCTTGCTTGCCACTTTGAGACCATCAGCTATGTAAATATTGGAGAGTTTTATTTACAGCCTTCAGAGGAATAATTTGTGACACTGAACAATGAGCAAGAAACAGGAAGGTGAACTCTACCTTTAAGGGTGTGTGGTCTGGGGAAGAAGTCATTGATAGTACTGATTTTACTTACCTAACTAAGCGTCAATGAAATATTGGCAATGCTAAATGAAAACAGGAATGAATACAGGTCTCTTTTCAGCTACCTATTCCCAGGTGGCCCAAGTTCCAAGGAGTAAGATTCTGTGTCCTCATCAGTTGGGGTATAGCTCTAAATATTTGATAAATATTTATAATGATTAAATGGCAACAATTTGTCATGTAGTAGTGACTGTGGTCACTTTGAGGTTTTTTGTTTGTTTGTTTGTTTGTTTGTTTTCAGAATGGGGTCCCAGGTTACTGTCTATATACCTTATGTTCTATAACTATTGATAATGATAAAACAGTAACAATTCATCACATGGCAGATATTCTCATCATATCAGAAGGCAGCTAGGCACACCACTATAACCACTATAACCATTATGCCACCAACGCCATTCTCATCACTTGGATTTTTCCTTTTCAAAATAGAACCAAAGGTTACTGTCTACATACCTGACTCTCATCCTAGGGTGACAGTCAGTGAACACCTTGGATATGTTACAGTAGGTTGAAGTGGTTTGAGTCTCATGATTTCAGGAGCTAGAAGTGGGGCCGTGGAGACGGATGTTTTTCTGGAACTTTTCAGAATGTAAACTCCTGGTTACCTGTTACCTTCCCAGATGTTGGTGAATGGAAGTGAGCATAGCACAGTTAGCAGCACAAACATTTCCACCACTAACCTTTAGGCAGGGAAGGATTCTCCCCTAGAGCGCTCAGAGGGAGTGGGACCCTGCTGACACCTTGACTGGGGACCTCTGGTCCCCGTAACTGTAACAGAGTAAGTTGCTGTTGTTTTAAGCCACTCGGTTTGCAGGAATTTATTATGGCAGCTACAGGACTTCAGTTCTGGATAAAAATGACTGGAGCAAGAGCAAGGAACAGCAACAACAGCAAAACACAGATTACGCTGGGGGCACTTAGCAGGAGGAAAGCCTCTGCTTCCCCCAGAATAAGTTTCTGTCTCTAAAACAGAAACTCTTGAGCGTTTGTTTCTTAGTGGTAAGAGGCTAGAGGCTGAGGCTTGGTTATTTCTGCATGGCACTGTGTTTCTTCCTCTTTTCTTCCTTCTCCAATCTTTGTCTTCATTAGCGATGATGATAGAATTTCCTGGGCAAAATAATCCTCTATTTTTTAACTGGAAAATTTTGGCAAAATGTCACAATGTTCTAGTGTCCTAAAAGCTCAACATGCTGGGGCTTAGGAACTTTCCAGGGGAGAGACAATAAGACCACAGTCTGCACAGAGCCTTCTGTGTGGCTGTGACAGCGAGGACAAAAACAATCACATTCATGTTGTTCATTAGGATGGGGCTTTTTTGCTGCTGCTTTTTCGTGGTAGTTTTTCACTATTCAGTCTAAATTTGTAAAGACCATTGTTTGTTTCCATTAAGGGAAACTGTTTATGTCTCAAAGTTAACCCATCTTAGGTCCTATTTGTTATTTTCCTTTCAGAAGATGTAGTGAGTTAGATGGTAGCCCCCTAAAGATATGTCTATGTCTTAGAACCAGTTAATGTGACCTTATTTGGAGAAAGGATCTTTGTAGATGTAATTAAATTAAGGATCTCGAGGTAAGAACATTCTAGGTATCCAGGCAGGCCTTAAATCCAATGACAAGTGTCTTATAAGAGACAGAAGAGGAGGGCCAGGCACGGTGGCTCACACCTGTAATCCTAGCACTTTGGGAGGCTGAGGCAGGCAGATTATTTGAGGCAGACCAGTCTGGCCCACATGGTGGAACCCCATCTCTACTAAAAATACAATAATTAGCCAGGTGGTAGTGGTGCACGCCTGTAATCTCAGCTACTCAGGAGGCTGAGGCAGGAGAATCGCTTGAGCCTGGGAGGTGGAGGTTGCAGTGAGCTGAGATTGCACCACTGCACTCCAGTCTGGGTGACAGAGTGAGACCCTGTCTCAAAACAAAAACAAAAATAAAAACAAAACAAAAAAAACAAAAAGAGAGGAGAAGACGCAGTGGGAGAAATGGAGAAGGCCAAATGAAGATGGAAGCAGAGATGGGAGCGATGCTGCCAAGAAAGCCCAGGAACATCTGCAGCCACCTAAAGCCAGAAGAATTGAGGAAGGATTCTCCCCTAGAGCCTTCTGAGGGACCGAGACCCTGCTGATACCTTGACCTCCTGGCCCCAGAACTGTGAGAGAATAATTTTCTGTTGTATTAAGTTATCCAGTTTGCAGTATTTTGTTATGGCAGCTACAGAAAACAAATACCGAAGGTTAGAAGGAAATGGTGGGTTTACTCAAATCTTGCTGGAATGGAAGATTCTATCCTGAAATATGAGTGGCATTCCTCAGGCCTTTGAACTCAGATGACCCGAGGCTGTGAGGAGATCTGGCCCAGGCATGTCTCAACTAAAGCTATGACTTTGGCTGCATTTTGGAGAGTCTTGATGTGTGGATCACATTTTAGAAGCAAAACTTCCCTATAGTATAAAGGTATTCAGACTCCAAGGAAGGCTCCTCATTCTACATGGTATTTTATGTGATAAGACAGGCCAGTAGTCATCTTTTTTTTTTTTTTTTTTTTTTTTGAGACAGAGTTTAACTTTTGTTGCCCAGGCTGGAGTGCAATGGCATGATCTGGGTTCACTGCAACCTCCGCCTCCCAGGTTCAAGTGATTCTCCCGGCTCAGCCTCCTGAGTTGCTGGGACTACAAGTGCCCACCACCACGCCCGGCTAACTTTTTGTGTTTTTAGTAGAGATGGGGTTTCACCATATTGGTCAGGCTGGTCTCGAACTCCTGACCTCAGGTGATCCACCCACCTCAGCCTCCCAGAGTTCTGGGGTTACAGACATGAGCCATCACACCCAGCCCAGCAGTTGCTTTTTATAGCCCTTGGGAGGGGTGTTTCTTATTAGTTCCTTTGAAAAACTCCTGGTCCCTGCCTCCTCCTCCACCCATGCACTTTCTGGCACCCCATCACCACCCTGCACGGCCTGCATCTTTCTGGAATCATCTTCCATGTGGTATTCCAGGTAGCCGTCACCAAGCTGATAGAGCTGACAAACTAGATGAAACACCTTAGTACTTCCAGTTCAGAACTCAAAATATAAAGGATAATAGGTGGCAGCTTTTGTCTTCTGTGAAACCATTTCCTGGTGGAGAAGATACATATATAAACAGAGATCTGTGGGAAGATGTGCTCATGGAGAAACAGTGGGGTTGGTGGGGGTGCAGTGGCTCACTCCTGTAATCCTGGCACTTTGGGAGGCTGAGGCAGGTGGATCACTTGAGGACAAGAGTTCGAGACCAGCCTGGCCAACATGGTGAAACTTTGTCTCTATTAAAAATACAACACTTAGCTGGGCGTAGTGGTATGCACCCGTAATCCCAGCTACTTGGGAGACTGAGACAGGAGAATCACTTGAACCTGGGAGGCGGAGGTTGCAGTGAGCCGAGATTGTACCACTGTACTCCAGCCTGGGCGAGAGAGCAAGACACTGTCTCAAAAAAAAAAAAAAAGAAAGAAAGAAAGAAAGAAAGGATAGATGGGGGATCTTTTAGCTGTCTGGGACACCCGGAGGAGGAGCACTTTTCCTTGGGAGAGTCTGAAAGCATTTTGAGAAGACATGACCTTGAAGCTGAGACCAGGAGCTCTGCAAGCTGAGATGGGGGAGGAAATCATTCCTGGCAGAGGAGCATAAGCAAAGGCATATAGTGTGTTTGTGGAACAGCGAGAAGTACAGGGTAACAGATCAGGGATGAGGATGGGGGGTGAGTGAGTGCAGAAACAGGTTGAAGAGGGTGGTTGGTGCCAGACCATTAAGGGCCTTACACATCCTTGATGACTCAAGCTGAACATGTCCCAACTGAACTGGTTATCTTCTTCCCTAACCCTCCTTCCCCTCCCCCAGGGTTCTGCAGCTCAAAAAAGGCACCATCACCCACCCAATCTGGGTCTGGCAGAGACCTGGGCATCCATTGTGATTATTCTTCCCCTTCTTTAGTACCTCCTGAATCCCTCCTGCTCTTTCCATTCTTATGCCAGACCATCATCACCTCAGCCTGGACATCTGCTGCAGTCCTCCCTCCCGTCTCCCCATTGTACCCAATCTCCTTGCTCCCAGTCTGGCTTGCCTCCACACTCTGTTTTCTACTTACAGCCAGAGCATTCCATTTAGAAAACAGATTTAACCATATCACTTGGCTGTCTGTGTAAAACTCCGTAAGCTACTTTCAATGGCTCACAAAGCCCTCTATGATATAGCTTCTGATCAAAACAATGCATGCACAGAGGAGCTTGGAATGGAAAGTGGTAGTGTCCTGACACTGGGATCCCCACTCCCAGGCTTCCTCCCCATAGGACTTCTTTTGGCCAGTTCTGGGTTTTAGTACTCCTGGTGATGATCTCCATATCCCCTAATAGTATACTTATGTACTTATACTGATGTTTGTTGATTTATCAATCATAAAGTAGTTGATTTAGCCTACTCTAACAAATAAGGGTTTTTGTTTTGTTTTGTTTTGTTTTTTGGGAAGGGTCTCCCTCTGTCATCCAGGCTGGAGTGCGGTGGTGCAATCAAGGCTCACTGCAACTTCAAACTCCTGAGCTCAAGTGCTTCTTCCCTGCCTCAGCCTCCCAAGTAGCTGGTAGAGGCACACACGATGACGGCTGGCTAATTTTTAAATTTTTTTAAGAGATGCTGTCTTGCTATGTTGTCCAGGCTGGTCTTATCTGGCCTCAAGTGACCTTCCCACTTTCAGCTTCCCAAAGTGTTGGGATTACAGGCCCGAGCCATCGTGCTTGGCTTTGTCTCTCCAGAGGATTCCTGGTTCCTCCTCCGGTCTCTTCTCAAATTTCAAAAAATATACTTAAACCTCAATGTCTGTCTTCATCAGTCTTGAACTTTTGACTTGCCACTTAGTAAGATGGAAACTTTAGAGCTCCTACCCTCCCATCCACCTTCCGTGACCCAACCGTTCCTTGACTCTATCCTGGCATACGTCATGGAGTTTGGTAACATTTACACTTCGCTTAGCTAGAGTAAAATCCTCTAAGTTCTTCCTAAGAAAAAAAGTCAACTTTGCAATAACCATGAAAAATGGTGTTGGTTGGGTGTGGTGGCTCACGCCTGTGATCCCAGCACTTTGAGAGGCCGAGGCAGGTGGATCACTTGAGGTCAAGAGTTCGAGACTAGCCTGGCCACCATGGTGAAACCCCTTCTCTACTAAAAATACAAAAATTAGCAGGGTGTGGCAGTGCATGCCTGCAGTCCCAGCTACTTGGGAGGCTGAGGCAGGAGAATCACTTGGACCTGGGAGACTGAGGTTGCAGTGAGCTGAGATGGCGCCACTGCACTCCAGCCTGGGCAATGGAGCGAGACTCTAATCTAAAAAAAAAAAACAAAGAAAAGAAAATTGGTGTTTACTGCAGCCACCTCTGTGATGTGTTTCAGTTTGCTTCATATTTGGGTTTGGCCTTTCTTGTCTATTTTGTTTTTCTGGGTGTGCAATTAATTACCTTTCTTCTTTGTTGCATTCTATAAATTTGCCAGGCCATCAGTTGTACTATCTATTCTATTGAATGCTCTGCCCCAACTCCTCACCTCTCTCCAAGAGCTTTGGAGACAGTCTAGGCTGGCTGCTCTCTTGACTTGCTGCACAGCTCTCAGCTCTCCTCCTGGGATTTCCTATAACTGCTCTCCTGGGTTGGATGCACTGTTTCTGAATCATGTGTCTTTTTCTTTTTCTTTGGTAATTTTAAAGCATATTATCAAGTAACTTCCTAAGAAAAGGTCCTTACAGAATATTTTTTTTTAACCTTTTTGTTATAGAAAACTTCAGGCCAGGCACATCCCAGCACTTTGGGAGGCCACTTGAGCCCAGGAGTTTTTAAAAAATTTTTTAGACGGAGTTTCGCTCTTGTTGCCCAGGCTGGAATGCAATGGCGTGATCTTGGCTCACCGCAACCTCTGCCTCCCACGTTCAAGCAATTCTCCCACCTCAGCCTCCCGAGTAGCTGGGATTACAGGCATGCATCAACACATCCGACTAATTTTGTATTTTTAGTAGAGATGGGGTTTCCCCATGTTGGTCAGGCTGGTCTTCAGCTCCCGACCTCAAGTGATCTGCCCGCCTCAGCCTCCCAAAGTGCTGGGATTACAGGTGTGAGCCACTGCACCTGGCCAAGCCCAGGAGTTTGAGACCAGCCTGGGCAACATAGTGAGACCTCATCTTTACAGATAATTTAAAAATTAGCTGGGCGTGGTGGCACGTACCTGTGGTCCCAGCTACTCAGGAGGCTGAGATGGAAGGATGGCTTGAGCCTGGGGAGTGGAGGCTGCAGTGAGTTGTGATCGGCCACTGCACTCCAGCCTGAGCAACAGAGTGAGACCCTATCTTGAGAAAAAAAAAAAAAAAGAAAAAAAAGAGAATTTCAAACATCTATAAAAGGAGATAAAATAACACCATAATGAACCCTTATATATCTATCCACCACTCCAATAATTATCAACTCTCAGCCAACCTTATTTCATCCACATTCCTAGCCACTGCTCACCTCTCCCAGATTATTTTTCCCCCAGATATCATATCACCAGAAAATATTTAAATATATGTCCCAGAAAGATACAGACTCTTATAAAAAACATAATCAATATACCATTAACATACCTAAAAATTCTCAGTGATTTCTTAATGTCATCAAATAACTGATCAGTGCTCAAATTTCCATGATATATATAAACATTTGCTTGTGTTAATTGGAGCCAATTGCAATTGTTCAATATATCTCTTGAGTCTGTTTTAAATTTATGGTTTCTTCATCTTATTTTTTCCCTTGCAGTTTATCTGTTGAAAGAAATTGGGTTTTTTTGTTTCATCTTGTAAAGTTTCCCAGAGTCTGGGTTTTGCTGATTGCATTCCTGCTGTGACATGTGGCATAGTCCTTTATCCCCTATATTCCTGTGAGTTAATGAAATCTAGAGTATTGATCAGATTACATTATATTATTTTAGGGGTACCTTCATAGGTAGTATTGTGTGCTCCCAAAAGGAGGCACATCATGTCTGCTTCTCTCTTTTTTATGATGTGAGGAGCCATTGATGGTCCTTTAATAGATTCATTATTTTATTAGAGATTATGACATGGTGATATTCTAGTTATATTATCACTCATTTATTAGCTGCAGGATTCCTATGTTAGAGAGAAATTTCCCCTTATTTACTATTTAGTTATCCCGAAGTCCCTATGGGAAAGGTAGGATAAATTCTTGATTCTTTCCCTTTATTTACCATTTTAAAATATAATAAGTCCCTAGCATCTTCCAAAGGTAACCTGTGAGTTTTAAATTTTTTTTCTCAATATTTATCTCTTGTTTTGCCAGTGGAAACATCTTTTAGTTGACTCCAAGCCTCCTGCCTCAACTCTTCCTTGATATGTGAAACTTTAAGATGTCCCACTTCTATTTTTTATATTTTCCACTGTAGACCTGGAATAGTCATTGCTCTCATTTGTTTCTCATTGTTACTGGGTCGATCATTTTTCTAGGCCTTTTCAGTAGATTGAGCTAGAAATGCATTTCTTTAAAGATAAGATATATCATTAACTCCTACAAAACTTCTAAATCAAATTGAAAACTAAGGATTTTTACTTAACCTCATGGATCTTATTTTTCTTTTCTCCCACACTCAAACATGAGGTAAGCTTTATACCTTTTAAAATGTCTGAGCAGGCTGGGTGCGGTGGCTCACACCTGTAATCCCAGCACTTTGGGAGGCCGAGCTGGGCGGATCAGGTCAGGGGTTTGAGACCAGCCTGGTCAACATGGTAAAATCCCATTTCTACTAAAAACACAAAAATTAGCTGGGTGTGGTGGCAGGTGCCTATAGTCCCAGCTACTTGGGAGGCTGAGGTGGGAGAATCGCTTGAACCCAGGAGGCAGAGGTTGCAGTGAGCCAAGATCACCCCATTGCATACTCAACCTGGAAGACAGAGCGAGACCTTGTCTCAAAAAAAAAAAAAAAAAAAAAAAAGATAATAAAATAAAATGTCCAAACATTTCATTATTCTGCCTTATGAATTGATAGCTTGTGTTGAAAATAGTTTTCTCTGGGAACTTTTAAACCGTTGCTCCATTTTCTTCTAAGTAACCAATGTTACTAATGAGAAGTCTAATGCCATTCCGAGTTTTGTTTTTCTTGTATGTGGCCTCCCTTTTTTTGTTTTGTTTGTTTCCATTTGAGGAAGCTTTTAGGATCTTCTATTTATCTTGCAGTTCTGAAATTTCACCATGGCATGCTTAGGTGTGGGTTTCTTAAAAATAACTGAGGCCAGTCTGGATGCAGTGGTTCATACCTATAATCCTAGCACTTTGGAGGCTGAGGTGGGAAGATTGCTTGTGCCTGGGAGGCAGTGGTTGCAGTGAGCTGAGATTGCACCACTACACTCCAGCCTGGGTGACAGAGAGAGACTCTGTCTCAAAATAAATACAAATAAATAAATTAAAGAACATTAACCTGGATCTACTCTTGGTTGGGGAGATATGAGGGGGAATATTCAATATGTGGGCAGTCAATTCACCTCTTTCTGTTCAGTCCCTTTCTGCTGCTGGGTCTCCATGGCATCTGTGGTCTCTGCGTGCAGAGGGAGGGGTGTCTGAACGGGTGGATACAGACCCTCTGTGAGGGTTCTGAGCTCCATCCAATCTGCTTTAACCATGAATAGTCACCTTTCCACTTTCTGTCTCCTAGAAACCTGTTGTAATCCTTTATCTTCAGATCTCTTCTCTTCTTTTCTGCGCTATTGCAAAAAGGAATATACTTTAGAAGTTTTCCTAGCAATGTCTGTCATGGCATCTTGGAAAGACAGGAGATGATCCTGAGCTGGGAGGCCCTGGCCTGTCTCTCAGCACTCATCCTCTACCCTTAGCTCTTCTCATTTCCTGAAATGGGTCTCCTTTTCTCTTACATTGGGATCTTCTCAAATTCTGTTCCTTCATCTTGAAATAGTTCTCCTTTCCCACCTCCCATTCCATACAGACTTTGTGCCTGGTTAATGCCTGCTTCTTCAAGGGGTCTCCTATGAGCCTCCACTAGATCAAGTCCCCCCTTATGTGTGCTTCCATCACATTCTCTACTTTCCACATCACTGTGTCTCCAACTATTGCAGCTACTTGCTCAGTGCCTCTCTGCAGACTTTCAGCGCCTTGAAGGCAGAATCTCACCTGCCTTGTGCGGGGCTATACTCCTGATTTGAAGGAGCTCTGTGTAGTCAGCCAGAAGTCAATGTGTGGCTGACTCAGCTTCTAGGAAGCTCCTGGTGGCAATGTGGGTGACGAAAAGGAGAGATCCATGTCAGGGAGACCGATGAGGAAGTATTGCTGGAGTCCACAGGAGATGAAGAAGCCCTGGATGAGGGCAGTGCGGGGAGGGGTGGGGAGAGAAGACAGCCTGGCTCAGGAGATGTTTCCAAGAGCACAATCAGGAGTTGGTGACCCTTCACAGATGGGTGAGGCAAAGAGTATTCAGAGATGACTGCATAGTTTTTGTCTTGTGAGAAGAGGAAAACTGTTTCTGTTTGTCAAGATAGGAAAGATAAAAGGAGAAGGTACAAGCTGAGTTTGGACGAGTTGAAGTTTCTAAGGTAAGAGGTATTTATGGATCACCTGAAAGGAAGCTGCCCATGAGGGTCTGGAGCTCAAGAGAGACATCTGGGCTTGAGCCAGGGGGAGTCCTGAGCTTTCAGTTGGTGGCCCATCTAGGGGAAAGGTGTAGCAAGGGCAAGAAGGGACAGGAAGAACCCTGAGGAATCCCGGTCCCAAAAAGGCAGGCGAAGGAATAGCCGTTAAACGGAAGAGGAAGGAATGGGCCTCTGGAGAGGCAGGAAAGCCAAGGGAGGAAAGAATTTCAAGATCTAAGGAAGGGCTAAACTATGCTATGGCCACCCCTATGGGACACATGAGGAAGAGCTGTATGTACTGACAAGGAGGAAAGTCCATGCATGAGGTTTTCTAAATAAACCCAGCAACTTCATTCATTTACCTTATGTTTACCAAGGGTCTGCTAGTGCTGGGCACTGTTCTAGGCCCTGGGGATTTATTAGTGAGCAAAACAGCAAAATCCCTGTCCTCATGGAGCTGGTAATATAGTAGGGAAGACAGAAATACGATAAATAAATGAAATACACAGTACATCAGAAGGTGACAAGTGGTGGCTGGGCACGGTGGCTCACACCTGTAATCCCAGCACTTTGGGAGGTCAAGGCGGGCAGATCACCTGAGGTCAGGAGTTCGAGACCAGCTTGGCCAACATGGCAAAACCCCGTCTCTACTATAAATACCCAAATTAGCTGGGCATGGTGGCGCATGCCTGTAATCCCAGCTACTCAGGAGGCTGAGGCAGGAGAATCACTAGAACCTGGGAGGCGGAGGCTGCAGTGAGCCGAGATCGTACCATTGCACTCCAGAGCAAGACTCTGTTGAAGAAGAAGAAGAAGAAGAAGAAGAAGGAGAAGGAGAAGGAGAAGGAGAAGGAGAAGGAGAAGGAGAAGGAGAAGGAGGAGAAGGAGGAGGAGGAGGAGGAGGAGGAGGAGGAGAGAAAGAAAGAAAGAAGAAGAAGAGGAAGAGGAAGAGGAAGAAGAAGAAGGTGACAAGTGGTAAGGAGAAAAAAATAAAGCAAAGAAAAAGGCTATGAAATGCAGGGAGGGTTGAGATTTCACATAGGACGGCAGGGAAGGCCTCACTGAGAAGGTGACTTTTGTTTTTGTTTTTGAGACAGGGTCTTGCTCTGTTGCCCAGGCTGGAGTGCAGTGGTGCAATTCTAGCTCACTGCAACCACAGCCTCCGGGGTTCAAGCAATCCTCCCACCTCAGCCTCCGGAGTAGCTGGGACTACAGGTATGTGCCACCATGCCTGGCTAATTTTTCTGTTTTTCTTTCTTTTTTTTTTTTAGAGAGGTGGGGTCTTGCTGTGTTGCCCAGGCTGGTCTCAAACTCCTGGGCTCAAGGGATCACCCACCTTGGCCATCCAAAGTGCTAGGATTATAGATGTGAGCCACTGTGCCTGGCCTATAAAATCTTTTAAAAAATTAGCTGAATGTGGTGGCGTGCACTTGTGGTCCCAGCTACTCAAGAGGCTGAGGTAGGAGGATTGCTTGAGCCTAGGAGGTCAGGAGATTGAGGCTGAGGCTGCAGTGAGCTATGATTGCCCCACTAAACTATAGGCTGGGTGACAGAGTGAGACCCTGTCTCAAAAAAACAAAAAAAAAAAAAGAAAAAAAGAAAAGAAAAAAGCCATGATGAAGAGGTCATTGGTGGCCTCAACAAAAACAGTTTCCTTGGAGTTGTGGAGACAAAAGACGACTGTCAACTGATAACTGACAAGCATCTTACATGAGTGAGTTGAAAGTAGGTAACTGTTTCGATTAGGACAGGAAAGGGAAGGAGACATAAGGAGGGCCTGTCAAGGGAGGAGGCCTCCAGACTTTTTTAGATGGAGGATACTTGATGGTGTTGGCCAGATAAGAGGGTAACTGAAGGAGGAGAGAGAGATATTTAAGATGTGGAAAAAAGAAAAAAAAAATCCCTGAGACTATTAAAGGGAATGCCCAGGGGCAGAGTTGGGCACTTCTTGGAGCCCAGAGGGAAAGGTTGTCCAGGCAGCACTGCTGGCACTTGGCTGGGTGAGGGCTGGGGGAAGGGCTTCGGAGGCTGGCCAGTGCCCAGCGCCTTCAGTTACAGAGTAGCCAGCTTGCCCTGGTATCATGACCATCTGTGCTTTTCTGAATTCCCACCATACTATGAGGGCAAGAACCACACCTGATTTATCCCCCTGGTGCTAGCACACAGTAGGTCTTTATTTAATGTTTTTTGACCCAATGAATAGGTTTTCTTTGTAATAAAAGAGATCAAGGCCAGGTGCAGTGACTCACACCTCTAATCCCAGCATTTGGGGAGGCTGAGGCAGGAGGATCATTTGAGGTCGGGGTTCGAGACCAGTCTGGCCAACATGGCAAAATAGCGTCTCTACTAAAAATGAGCTAGGCATGATGGCAGGTGCCTTTAATCCCAGCTCCTCAGGAGGCTGAGGCAGAAAAATTGCTTCAACCCAGGAGGCAGAGGGTGCAGTGAGGTGAGATCGTGTCACTGCCCTCCAGCTTGGGCGACAGAGTGAGACCCTGTCTCAGGAAAAAAAAAGAAAAAAGTCAAAGCTTCAGCTGAATGTGAAGGGGGCTGGAGTCAGGGAGAGTGGTTAATATTTGGGGCTGCTGCCATGGAAAAGGGACAGGATGGTGGCCAGGAACAAGTGCAGGATTTCCAGGCAGCTCTAGGAGGCCTGCTGAGCAGGGAAGCATCAGGATGTAGTGCTGTTAGGCATCAGGGCTGGTGACACTTTTTTTTTCTCATGAAACTCTGCGCAGCTCAGGAGCATGCCGAGAAAGCAGATGAGTTTCGTGTAATGTGAGGTGACCTGCTGTCGTTCTCTCAGTGGTGGCCTGGAAGAGCTCATGTAGCTCCCCAGGGCCCTGGCTTCATTCCTGGAGACTGTCTTTGTCTTGGGTGGGCTCATCTTTTGTGTTTGAAACTGCTGCTGACCAGACCAAATTAGTATTTAAGCCTCAGCCCAAATGTCATCTCCAGGGAAGATCTCCCTCCTCTCATTCTCCCCTGGATCCCTGGCAGGGGGTACCAGGCCAGTGTCCTTCCTGATTTGTGATGGTCTGGGTCCCACCAAGACAGCCTGGGCTGGGGGCAAAGTATTTGCTGGGACAGCACACACATTGGGAGAGCCAGGTTGAGCCATCAGGTATCCACCAGTATGCTTTCAGTAGGATTGCTGAGGCAAGGAGAGCAAGAACAAAGGGGATGGCCAGGACACAGGGTTCTGGAGGCCAGCAGAAAACGAAAGGAATGTCACTCTGGGCAGGCAAGGTGAGTTTGGTGAGAACAAGGGAGAACTAGGTAAAAGTTGGCAGTGAGAGACCGGAGTGGGCTGCTGGTACCAGGTGGCTCAGGATTTGGGCTTTGTAACGCTGGTATTTTGCCCTTTTATCTTATTCTTAGCATATTTTGCTTGACTGAGGGCAGATTTCTTAAAGGGGTGGTAAGTTGGTCTGTGTATTTTTATAATTAACACTTTTTATGTGTGCTTGCCTGTTGAACTCTGAACTCTGGCAGGCAGCATCTATGCCTTCTTTACCTTCATGCCCATGGCACACTGTAAGTGCTCAGTAAATCTTTGTTGTGTAAATGACCCCAGTGTTCAATTGTTGAGGAACTTCTATAGTCATAACCTGGGCCAGCAGGATCCTGAGAAGTGAACCAGCACTTCCCCTCCCCTCCAAGCGGGACTTCACAGATAAGAACAAATTCTACAGGCCCCAAATCCATAATTCATCAGAAAAACAGACACTTTCCTTTATCTAAAATGAACTCAGCGTGACTGACCTGGAGTCAGAAGGCCAGACTAAGTGAACTCTTGTGCCTTCAGGTACCTACCCAACAGCCATTCTCTCTTTTTCTTTCCTAACAGACTCCAGTTTTTTCAGATAGCAATGTGTCCAGCCCTAGAGGCAAATCATTGTTTTGTCATGTGGGAAATTATCTTTATGCAATGTAGCTTCCAAGTTCCCTATCAGGCAAGCTGTCTGGAGATCATGAACAGAAAGACTCACAGACCAATTTAAGATGCTTAAGTCACCCTGCTTATTGATCCAATTTAAAGCGTACAGTGAGAAGCTAGGGGAAAGAGGTGGGGTAGGTTAACCCAGTTAGGGTATGGGGTAAGCAAGGTGAAGAGAGCACACTGCCTGAGTCCTGTGTTCCAGGGTTCACATACTATCCCTTTCTATCCCCCCCCCCCCCCTCTCTTTCTCTCTCTCCCTCTCTCTCTCTCTCCCCCCCCCCCCCCACCATGGGAGCCATGTGGCACATTATCTCTCCACACTGACTGTGTGATTATGAAAACAAGAAAATAAGAGTTAGCTGGGCGTGGTGGCTCACACCTGTTATCCCAGCACTTTGGCAGGCCGGGTGGGAGGACTGCTTGGGCCTAGGAATTAGAGACTACCCTGGGCAACATGGTGAAACTCTGTCTCTACCAAAAAGATATAAATTAGCTAGGCCTGGTCCACACACCTGTAGTCCCAGCTACTTGGGAGGCTGAGATGGGAGGACTGATTAAGCCCAGGAGGTCGAGGCTGCAGCAGTGAGCTGTGATCACATCACTGCACCCCAGCCTGGGCGACTGATAGAGACCCTGCCTGAAAAAAATAAATAAATAAGTAAAGTGAGAAAGATAAAAGAAAACAAGAGTTAAGGTTGAACAAAGGGGCTCAGCAAACAAGGTGCCTAGAGCTAACACACTTTATCAAAGAAGCCTAGGGGCAAATACATCAGGCTAGACTCATAGCATATAATTTACCTACCAAGCAGCTGGGAAAGAGTACAGGAGGGACCAGAACGGGATCCAAGTAGAGGTCTCTAAGGGGACCAGTTTGAGGATGACAGTTGTCCATCTGAAATTAGCATGATCCCTGCCTTATAACTGGGGGTTTCTGTCCCTTTCTATCTCCAGTTAATACTCTTATGTGTTCTATCCTTTTAAATCTAAGCCTGACACCCTTATGTTTCCTGTATTCTATGTCTAGCATGTCTCTCAAGTTACCAACTTACTATCTATTCTTAACACAGTTTTTTGAATTTTGCCTACTTTTTTTTTTTTTTGCCTACTACAGTAAATTTAAATATTCTCAATAATACAGCCAACACACATTCCATTAGTCCAGGCCAACCTTTGGCAATCCTTTATCTTCTGTGTGGTCAAATGACTCGGTTCTGGTCACTGAGATCTCAGGGAGCGTTTTTAGTGGGGCATCTGGAAATATTTTCTTCCTTGATGAAAGGAAGAGCAATGCCGGGAAGAAGCCCTTTGTCCCCTTTCCTCTCTTCCTATGTCTTCCGCATCTGAACCAGTGGCTGGCACATAATAGACATTCAACAAATACTTTGTTGAGAGAGTGAATGATGGATACTGGTGCCTAGTCTTAACAGCTGTGACATTGAACTTGTGCTTCATCTTCTGATCAAGCTTCATTTCTGAATCCAGGGTTGGGAAGGTAAAAGCAGGGTGGTGAAAATAAATCTTGTGATGTTAATTTATAATAATAATAATATTAGCAGCAGTTAACATTTATTGAAAAGCTTCCTTTGTGTCAGAAATAGTTTTAAGCACTTCACATGTAATCCTCACAATAACCATATGAGGTAGAAATTATTATTATCCTAATTTTGCACATGAGGAAACTGAGCACAGAATGTAAGTTTACTTACCTGAGGTCCCTCAGCTGGCAAGTGATGGCCCTGGAATTAGAATCCAGATAGCTGAGTTCAGAGAGCACACCCTTAGACACAGTGCCATTTGTATTAGGGTCCTATTGCTGCCACAAACATTGTGGCTTAAAACAGCACAAATTCATTGTCTTACAGTTCTGGAGGTCAGCAGTCCCACAGTCTTCCTGGGCTGAGATCAGGGTATTGGAGGGACTATGCTTCTTCTAGAGGCTGTAGGGTAGAATCTGTTTCCTTGCCATTTTCAATTCTAGAAGCTGCCCAAATTCCTTGGCTTGTGTCTGCATCACTCTGATCTCTACTTCTGTCATCACATCTCCTTCTCTGACTCTTCTGCTTCCCTCTATTATAACACAGCCCTATTCGAGGGCCCTTGGGATTTCACTGGGCCCACATGAATAATCAGGGATAATCTCTCCATTTTAAAATCCTTAATTCAACCATATTTGCAAAGTGCCCTTTGCCATGTAAGGTAAGATATTCACAGGCTGTGGGGATTAGGAAGTGGATGTCTTGTGGCGGGGGCACTATTCTGACCACCATACCATCTTGCCTGTGGGGTCCCAGAACCCATACCACACTAGGTCCTGGATCAACAAGTCCCAAGTCCTGCAGCAGCAGTTCTGCCATGAACGGAGGAGTATTCCCTTGAACATTCTTCCACTTCCCCAAAGCCTTCTGCCTGGTTACCACTCCTTCACAATCCAGCCCCACTGCTCCCCACCCCAGCAGGCGAGGAACATTTAGTAAACCGGTGATATGAACCAAGCAGATGAGGGCTGGGCCTTGGCCTCTTGTTCATGAGTTCATCTGGACTGGATTCTGTATGTTAATCAGGTCCTTAGCTTTCTCAATTTTCATTCCCCAGTCAGATGGCCTCAGCCTTGTGGTGTGTGTTTTCTTTATTGTGAATTTACCATCATTTCTACTTCTAATTCAACTTGGAGTAACTTCTCTTAGCTCCCTTGAATCCTTTCTTCCAATCTCCCTGGCCAACCCCTTGGTTCTAGGTGAAACTCTACCTCTCAGCTGTCTGAACTTGGACTCAGTGGTTTCCCTGGATTCCTCCCAGCAGCAGCCTTTTCCAGACCCATTTTGTCTGTCTGAATACATTGCCCCCAGAGAGGTGGTTTTTCAGACTTATTTTTAGCTGCAGAAAAACCCTTTGTAGAAATGAAAGCCCTATATATAAAGCAGGCAGAATGGCACTGTTTGGGGAGGTTGTAGAGCCCCACCAGATGAGTCTTTGTCCCCCGTGGCCCCTTTGGACCCTATTTGAAAAGCATTGCTCTGCAGACCCCTCTCATTTTAAGTCTTGCCTTGCTGATTTGCCTGTCCTTAGTTAACTGTCTCCTTTCCTGATGGCTTCCTCTAGCGCCTTAAACAGCATGAACCATTCTTACTCTCTCTCCACTTCCCTCATGCCCTTTGAAGGTCACATTTTTCCAAAAAAGCAAAACACTTTAACTTCCTCATCTCTGCCTAGTGGTGTCACCATGTGGGGCTTCCTCTCACCTGCTTGTGTCCCACCTATTCATGGCTGCAGAGATGGAGACCATGCTGATATGAGCTGGGTGGCCTCTCTGTAATGGGAGCATCTTAAAGTTCTCCACTTCTATAGACTGTAGCTGTTTGGTTACTGGACAGTTGATATATTTTTTTTCCAGAGATTTTTTTTTTTTTTATAGACGGAGTCTCGCTCTGTCACCAGGCTGGAATGCAGTGGCTTGATCATAACTCACTTCCGTTTCAACCTCTCAGGCTCAAGTGATTCTCCTGCCTCAGCTTCTTGAGTAGCTGTGACTACAGGAGTGCACCACTACACCCAGCTAATTTTTAAAATTTTTAGTAGAGATGCGATCTCTTTGTTTTCTGGGCCGGTCTAGAACTCCTGGGCTCAAGCCGTCTTTCTGCCTTGGCCTCTGAAAGTGCTAGGATTACAGGTATGAGCCACTGCACCTGGCCCAGAGAATTCTTTTTGGTCACAGCTACGTTAAAAGAGCAGAATGCTTCTACCTGGGAGAGGCCCAGGGTTCTGGGAGAGGCCCAGAGTTCTAGAAGAGGCCATGGGCAGAATCTTTGAATAAGTTTCATGGAGCTCCTTGTAAAGGTGCTGTCAATGCCTTGTCCTTAGGCCCTCCAGTCCAGGCTTGGAGTGGGGTCTGCTCCCCTGCTGGCAGCTCCGGACCATAGAATTGCTGCAGGGATCCCTGTGGACTCAGGGACTGGAGACGTGGGTATCCATGGCCCATTCCCTGAGGGCATCCTGGACCTCATGGAACTTGAGTCTTGCATTTCCAGGTCACTCACTTGCTTGTGTCCCTGCTAAGTCCTGTTCTTTTCTCATTCTAAATAAGTAATTACTTCCATATCTAATTTTGTCTTTATAACAGTGTATTCTTTTAAATTAAACAAATTTTTTTTTTGAGACAGGGTCTCACTTTGCCACCCTGGCTGGAGTGCAGTGGCGAAATCTCAGCTTGCTGCAGCCTAGACCTCCTGGGCTCAAGTGATTCTCCCACCTCAGCCTCCTAAGTAGCTGTGGCTACAGGCCTGTGCCACCACACCTGGCTAAATTTTTAATTTTTCATAGAGATGGGGGTCTCACTATGTTGCCCGGGCTGGTCTCAAACTCCTGGGCTCAAGCAATCCTCCCACCATGGCATCCCAAAGTGCTGGGAGTACACATGTGAGTCACCATGCCCTGCCAGTGTATTCTTTTCCTAAAAGAAAGCTTTCCAAATCCTACAAGCTTCAGGCTCCACAAAACCCTGGCTGCATCCCTGAGAACCCTGGACCCAGGACTGTCTTAGGGAACCCAGGCACTCATGGGCTAGGCGTGCCTCTTCTATGAAAAAAGGCAGAGATTCTTATCTCCAGGGCTTTCCAAGGTGTCCCTGGTCCTCTGTCTCCAGGACATCCATGCTAAATGCTTTGGTGGAAGGCAGGGAGGAATCCTGTCCCCATCTGCAGCATGAGGGTCCACCGTGGAATTCCGAGGCACAGGACAGTCAGAAACCCAAGAGGCCGGGGAAGGGCTGCTTTCTGCTGGCTGTTCCTTCTGTGCCACATGGCTCCCGGTACCCAGCCTCAGTGCAAACTCGTCAATCTTTCTGGCAGGCATAAGAACATGGTTCCTTCTCTCTAGTCTAACTTTTCCATCAGGCCAGGACTCCTGATCTAGGCCTCAACCTGGCAACACTACCATGAGACTGTAATTCCTCAATCTGGCTTTTAAGAATTCTGGTTTTCAAAATGGGAGAGTTTGCCTGCCAGCTGAGACATCTCGGGACTTTGGAATTCAGTAGGCTTTTCGAGTCTGTTCTTGTTTTGTATTGTTTCGGCAGTCATTGGGACAAGTCAGACCTCAAAGCCAGAGGTAACATGTGCTGCTTTAAAAATGTGCAGAAAGCCAGGCATGGTGGCTCACGCCTGTAATCCCAGCACTTTGGGAGGCTTAGGCAGGCAGATCACTTGAGATCAGGAGCTCGAGACCAGCCTGGCCAACGTGGTAAAACCCCATCTCTACTAAAAATACAAAAATTAGCTGGGCATGGTGGTGGGTATCAGTAATCCCAGCTACTTGGGAGGCTGAGGCAGAAGAATTGCTTGAATCTGGGAGGCGGAGGTTGCAGTGAGCCGAGCTCGAGCCACTGCACTCCAGCCTGGGCAACAGAGCAAGACTCTGTCTCAATAAATAAATACATAAGTAAATAAATTAAAAATAAAAATGTGTAGGGACACTGCTGCTTACAGATTATGGATGAATGCTTCCCCACAGAACCTCTCTTTCTCAATGCCTAACAAAATCAAAGAAAGTAAATAAAACAAGGGACTAAAATCTATCATCAGCAAGCAATACAATAAACTTCCAAACTGACATCTAAAGAAAGATGTAGAGGATTCTGGAGTGGCAAGGAATGGCACCACACGTCTCTGCTCCCTACCCTGTCCCGAGTGCCCAGAAATGGACCAAAACCTGAACATTCTTCCTATGGCTCCTGAATCTGAAAGGAAGCAGATGTGAGTCATGCCCTGTCTTCTTCCTCTTCTGAATGAGCCGTATTAAAAAGCATGCTGGGGGGACATGGGAAAGCAGGGAGCACGAGCCACTGAGCTGACTCGGCTGATGGAAATAAAGTCTCCAGAACAACACTCCCCATGGAGAAACTGACCCTGAGTTCTGCCCCTTCCTTGGAAAAGGTGTATAGCGTCCTGCTTTCCAGCCCCAATTAGGTGGTATGAGCCTGTACAGGACATTAAACAGGCTCTCAGGACAGGAGCATGCTGAGGCATTCCAACAAAGACCGCAGGCTGCTTCAGCTCAGCTCTCCCCTCCAGACTACCACAAAGTATACAGAACCCAAATACCCAGCCTTTTGCTTAGCTCAGAGGGAAAAATAGGGTCTTAAACAGTGGGGAGACATCAGTAAATCCTTCTTCCTGCTGCTGTGTTACAGTGGCGTAAAGAAGGTGTGGACAGAGCCACCAAACCAGAAAGAAAAGAAATGGATGCAAACACATGGCAGCAAGATATTAACGATAAATAAGGGGGAAAACAGAGAGTGAAAGATGAGGGCTCCTCCCCATCCCTAAAAAAATCTTAAGGAATTTCTTGCAACTGCTTCACATTATGGAATGACTTAAGAATATGAATTTATTAAAGTGGGGGCTCAACAATAGGATGCTAGAACACAAGAATGGGCTGGAAAGACCACAAGTTGAGGACAAAAAACATATTATTATAGACAAATTAGAACTAACAAGAAAGAGAATGGACCCTATTGAAACTCAAATTACTGAATTAGGGCAACTAAACTAGGCAAAGAGATTAAAGCAATTAGAATTAGTAGAAATGAAAGACAGATAAAGCTGATCTGATACAAAAATTAATTAAGATCCCTGAAGAAGAAAAACCAGAAACAGAACCAAGAGAGAATTCTTTTAATGGAGAAACAAACAAGTACATTTCAAAACTAAAGCTGTAGATTGAAAGAACACACTATATTCCAGAAAAGCTTGATTTGAAATGTTTACTACTAAGACGTCTTAGTTAAGTTATTGAACTAAAAAAAATGATGAAGAGTGATTTCTTTAGGCATTCAAGCAGAAAAAAAATATCTCCTATAAAAGAAAATTCAGGCTGTCCTTAGGCTTCTTCCAAGAAGAAAAAGAGGCAAAACCTACCACATTCAGTGGGAAAGATGAGACTCAAGGATATTACACCCAGCCAAGATATGGTTCCAGTATCAAGGCACAGACAGATACTCTTAAACGTCGAAAATACTTCCTGGAAAAACAGCTTAACTATTAAATTTAGTCCATTAAGAGATGAACAAACATAAAGAACTTGCAAATGGAATAAAAGCCTTGGTAAAAAGACTAGCAATGACCACTGAATTCATTTTAATTAAGAATATTTATCAACTAACTATGAAGTTATGTTTATAGAACAGAATATGAGTGTTATAAACATGGATAATGTAACAATAATATGTAACTAAACTTAGGAAGCAGGTCAGAAATGGACAGAATCATGAGAGCTAATTTTTCAAAGCAATGAACACACTGAACACACACACACGCACACACTCATATGTCACTGAAATGTGCATTTTAAGAAAATAACTCTAACCTCAGTGTTTTTTACAATTTTTGTTTAGCCTCAGAGGTATCTTTTAGAAAGTAATATCTCTTGTGGTCAAGAAACATTCTTTGAAGTTCAACTCTTTCTTCAGTTTCAACTTCTTTTTCTTCTTTTAAATTCAAGTAATACTTGAATCAAATACTTTTAATTTAAATAGCATCTGTATTATGGCCCAGATTCCTATAAAGTATCTCTATTATCTTTCCTCCTATCAGTAAATATACATAGAAAGTTTTCTGGAATGATATAAATATAGTGCTCATGATGGTGATTTCTGGGTGGTGGGATTGGGATAATTTAAACTTCTCTGTATTGTTCAAATTATTTAAAATGTACATATATCACTTAAAAACATGCAATTTTTCTTTAAAAGGGGTGGAAGGCTAAGAAATTATCTGTGGCTGATTCTGGTGGTGTATGGCTGATTATTTTCTTGCTTGTCTTTTTTTTTTTTTTTTTTTTTTGAGATGGAGTCTCGCTCTGTAGCCCAGGCTGGAATGCAGTGGGGCAATCTCGGCTCACTGCAAGCTCCGCCTCCCGGGTTCACACCATTCTCCTGCCTCAAACTCCTGAGTAGCTGGGACTACAGGCGCCCGCCACCACTCCTGGCTGATATTTTGTATTTTTAGTAGAGACGGGGTTTCACCGTGTTAGCCAGGATGATCTCGATATCCTGACCTCGTGATCCGCCTGCCTTGGCCTCCCAAAGTGCTGGGATTACAGGCGTGAGCCACTGCACCCGGCCACTTGTCATTTTTTATATTTTAATTTTTCTAATAAACAAAAAATTCAAAGTATTAGAAAAAAAGATTTTCAGGCATCTCACTGGAATGGATAGTCCAGAAACAGACTTGGCAGAGATGGCTGCAGCCTCCCAACATCTGCTGTCGTCTAACATTTTATAGGCCTTTTTTTTTTTTTTTTTTTTTTTGAGACAGAGTCTCGCTCTGTTGCCCAGGCTGGAGTGCAGTGGCACGATCCATTTTATAGACTTTTTAGCTGTGCACATGATAGCCAGAATAAAGAGCCAATTTCCCAGCTCTGGCCAATAACATGTAAGCAGAAGTGCCACATGGCAGCTTCTGGAATCCTCTGAGAGTTGGCTCATTTGCACTGTATTACTATCATTGCCTCTTGCTGCCTGAAATGCAGATATCACCATATTGGACCCTGAGAGCAAGACCACATAAGGCCAAGCAACAAGAAGAAAGTGTGTGTAGAGAGTCGCATAAGCCCTAGACTACCTACCTGGACAATGTAAGAAAGGAAGACATTTCTATCTTGTTGAAGCAGCTGAATGTCATCCTAACTGATGCACGACCTGCACACACATACAGAAATGTCGTCTGTGATACCATTTGCATTGTACATCAGAGGGGAAAGATGAAACAACTGGTTTGGCATACACATACACAAATCGCCTAGACGTGAAGGAGTTAAAAAAAAAGTTTTACAAGAAAAATTATTCTCTTCTCACAAACACTATATCTTTGTGAAGTTAGGGAAGGGTATTTTTAGAAGCCAAAGTAAAAACAATAAATAAAATAACAAATACATTTGACAACATCAAAAATTTAAACTTCTACATGACAAAAGAAAGTATAAACAAAAGTAACAAAAGTAAAAGACAAGCAAGAGGCCTGGAGGGCAGCATTTCCTGAAGCAAAGTCTTGTCATGTTCAAGTTCAGTGTGGTGCTGGGTATGTATGCAGGGTAGAGACGGGGGGCAACAAAGTGTGGGAAGAGCTGTATATTCCCCTTTCTTTTGCACAGAAAATGCATATTAGCTTATCAAAAGCTCTGAGGACTTCTACAGAACTCTCTCTGTGTGTGGAACTCAGCATTCTCCAGTTATTTGGCGTTGGGACCAATCTTTTTGTGGTAAAAATCTATGAACTAACCTCTAGGTGTATATGAAACACTCAGAAATGCTGCCATAAGAAATAACACTTTGCCATTTGAGAAACGATCATTATATTCATCTTTTGAACCCTCATAGATAATTCTCACTCTTTTATAAGTTCTGACCAGCAGCAGCAAAAAATGAGAAAGAAATTTCAGCATTGTGGAATAGGAGGAAATTCTCCTGTTTACTCCTACAGAGTACAGTGAATATATTCCAAGAGAAGGAAGTCATCTGTAGTCTGAGCTTTTCCTTCTCATAGCCACTGGCCAGGACTGTGAGAAGTACATGTTTTGAAATATTCCCAATTAGAGATAAAAGACCATTTTAAAGATAATTCAGGGCTAGTCCGAGAGTGTTGTAATGCAGAACTGCCATACAGATGGCAGTTGGTCGTGATTTCTTGTCAGTTATAGGAAAAGAAAAAGGCAACAGTAGAAACGTCTAGGATGATCAATTCAGTATTGACAACACGCTCTCTGGGCTCTGACATTAAGGCCCTTATAGTCTAGAGAGGGAGATTTTATTTAACACTATATTTTAAGTACAACTTAAAGCCCTTTACTTATGTTATTTAATCCTGTAACATAGGTGCTAAACTTGTTCTCTTTTTAGGACCAGGGAAGGGAGCCATAGTTAAGTAACTTGCCTAGCTAAGGTTAAAAAGCTAGCAGGATTCCAACCAGGAAGATTTGCCATAGATCCGGCTTCCCTAACCACTGCTCTGCCCTATTCCTTGTAGATAACTTTAATACAGCATGGAAAACAGCAGCATAGAGAGAGGAGCAAAATGAAAACATTGTCAGGAAGGTCCAGCGGGAAGCCAGTTCACGTTGGGGACAAGCTACAGTTTGCCTGGGAGGGTGAGGAGGGGAAAGCCAAATCAGGGTGACAAGGTCAAACAGCAGAGCGGGGGCTCCTCTTAAGCCAGGTGTGCCAAGTCAAACGTGGTCTTTAGGCACCTCCAGCCAGCATAAGTTTCTGAGTCGGAGAAACAGGTCAGGTTGCTTCTCAGCATACTGGGGTGAGGGGTGTGTGTGGAGGGTGGACCAACCTGGGATTAGGCCAGTGGGGGGTAGGGGGTAAACCTTGCCATATTCCCAAAGAGAGCAGAGAGAAAGGCAGAGGGAAGAGAAAGAAACGGGATTTCAGAAGATTTGGGAGCTGCTTTTGTATGGATTGTCAGTAAGAAGGATACAGAACCCCCTGAGGTCTCCGACCCTGGCGTTAAGTGTTAATTTTTTGAACGTTTTGAGCAGTGACATTAGCGGAGAGAACGTGCACCCATTGGGAGCGGTCGGCCTCTTCGCACAATGGTGGGACTCCATTAAGACGTTGTCCCAAGCCCTTGGGACAGGCAGGGTGATGGACACTTGTAATCTGATGCCTTGACCGTCGAGCTCCGCTTTTCTATTGCACGAATCCCAGCCTAAACTGCGCATCCTGCTCGTTGGTTGCACAAGCAGCCGAAGGCTAGTACCTTGCCCGGGAAGGCCGCCTGGCCGGACGCGCGGGTCCCGCCCGGGTTCCCGCCGTAGCTCCGGCCGGAGCATCAGGTGGGGCCCAAGACACCCACAGACTAGGCTGCTGCGGTCTCTCCCGGATCCGACGGGCCGCCCGCAGCTCGTCCACACTCTGGCTGGTGGTCCCAGCACATTTGCAGGCTCCAGCGGGTGGAGACAGCTTGGCGGGGGAGACCTCTAGGGCGCACGCCGTGCCCCACTTCCCCCTCACGGGAAAAGCTTCTCAGCGCGCGGACCCAGGAGACTCCCACCCCGGCTCTGCCCCAGGCTCCCAGGGACACGCAGCGGCCCGCCGGGCCCCGGCCCTGAGCCCCCCGACACTGCCGTCCCGGTTCCCCAACGCGCGGACTACAAGTCCCAGCAGTCCCCGCAGCTGGCACCTCCCGCCTCGCCGCGGAGACCCCCGGCCGTCCAAGCGGCGGGGCTCCGGCTGCGCTCGTGGCCGGGCCGGGCGGGGAGGCCGGTCCCGCGGGCGGGGGCAGGGGCGGCTCCGCGGCTTCTCCCGCCGCCGCCGCCAAGGGGAGTTTCCAGGAAGTGGCCATATTGGATCCATTCAGCCGCAGCCGCCCGGGCGGAGCGCGTCCCGCAGCCGGCTGGTCCCCGTCGCGGCCCCTGCGCTGGTCCCAGCCCGCCCGCCCGGTGCGGAGCTCGCCATGGCGGCCACCGACCTGGAGCGCTTCTCGGTGAGGGCCCCGCTGGGCCGCGGTGCGCGCGGGAGGCGCGGGGCTCAGGAGG
The DNA here is from genome assembly GCF_008728515.1 of Papio anubis. Taxonomy (NCBI): domain Eukaryota; kingdom Metazoa; phylum Chordata; class Mammalia; order Primates; family Cercopithecidae; genus Papio; species Papio anubis. Next base: position 125,538,723 of record NC_044980.1, on the reverse strand, counting down.
GGCCGCCCTGCAGCTGGCGGGGGGCGCGAAGCGGGCTGTCAGCGCCGCACTGCCGGGCCTCGACGCCGGGCCAGCTCGAGGACCCTGGCGCGGGCTCTCGGTCGCGCTAGCGGGGGGTCCCGGAGCGTCGGGCGGCCTGCCTTGCCGGGCGGCTGGTCGGGGTCGCTTCCTGGGGCTCAGGCAAGGCAAACCCCTTTCGCGGGAAGGAGCAAAGACTCGCCTGGCTCCGGGCAGGTGCGAAGACAGAGTGGCGCCCGCGGGGCCCGCAGGGGAGGTCCGAGACACTCCGGACCCTATCGCCCAGGGTGTTTCTTTCTGCACACTTGGGGAGAGTCCTAGCCGCACAGGTGCTGCGGGATAGGTACAGCCGGGGAGGATGTAGCCCCCCACAAGAGCTCAGGACAGTTGCAGACTTGAGTCCTGAAGACCCTTGGCCTGCTTTTCCTTCTTCCCTAGCTCCCCTCTGCCCCCGCTCCCCACGCCGGAATCCTGGGTGCGACTCCAGGCAGGTCAGGCCTCAGTGGTCGGGTCTGCGGCAGCCATTCGCCAGGAGCTGGAGGGATTCCAGACTCAGCCCAGTGGGCGTTTATCTGGGCCCCAGTCCAGGTCCTCAGAAGGTTGACGTCCCTGGTGGTCCCTGCAGGGGTCTCACTGGGCCCGAACCTGCCGATAGCCAACTTACTCAAGATTTCATAATTCACTCGGGGGAGGGAGGCCTTTGGGGGATTGTGTCTGGACGTCCCCTGCTGTTTAAGGCTGGATCTGGGTGTGTCTGGAAGGCTAGGCTGTGACAGTGAAGGAAGCTGTGTCCTCTTGCCAGCATGTGAGGCCCTGGTCGGCTGGAAGGGGGAGGAGGGGGAGAAGGAGGAGGAGGAGAAGGGAGGCCCAGGGCTGTTGGAGGGTGGGGGGAACTCTGAATATGTGAACGATAACGAATTGGTTCTGGGGCTAAATAAGGGAGCCAGAACTTATGTAATTAATGCTATAAATACTGTCATCCGAATTTATATATGTAAATTTTCCCTTTAATCTGAAAATACATTTCTTGGTCTACTTTGGAAATGTGCATGACTAAAGCAGGAGCTCTTGGTTTCATAATTTCTAGACTTGGGTGTTTTATTCCCATTGGGGAGGGGGGCCATATGTCAGTTAAGTAAGTTTAAATACATGAGGAACAGATTCAGAGGCTGGGCTACTCAGAGATTCACTTCGCCCCGTACTATAAATTGGAATTTATGTACCGGAGGAGGGCAGTGCCTGAATCCTAACAGACCTGCTGATTAACTGGAGGCCAAGAGACCCGTGAGTGCCTGGGCGTCTCTGCTTGTGTGTCTGTGTGCATTTTCTGTGCCCAGCTGACCAGAAAGTTATGTCTGGGTCTTGTCCGTGGCCGGAGGTTTAACAGTTGATCTTGCAGGTGGGAGAGGTATGTAGAGAAACCAGAATCAGACAGCCTGATAGGAATCCTAGACACTCCTTGTTGGCCATGTGACCTTGGGCAGGTTATTTAACCCCTTGGTGCTCTCATGTGTATAATGGGATAGAAATATTACCTCCCTCATAGGGGTACCGTGAGGATTCAACAAGAGAATCCGGGGGAGGTACTCAGAGCTGTGTCTGGCACATGATAAGGACACAATGAATAATATATGCTACCTATTGTCCACGTGGATGTGAGGACTGGCACCCTATGTAAGAAGGGAGCAGAGGATGCATCTGCCCTGTTCATGGAACTCTCTGTAGGGCTTCCATCCCTGCTCATCCAGAGATGGTCCTCAGAGGGTTAGCTGAGAGGCCAGGCTGTGGGCTGGACAAGCCTTCCCCTGGGGTCCTGTGTTTGCTCTCGGACCATTCCTGTGAGGAGTTTGGGTATCAGCTGCGGGGTGGCCAGGGCACAGAGAGGGTACTGACTCAGGCATAGGCGTAGAGCCTGAGCGCAGGGCCTTGGTTGCTATGCTAGCTTCAGCTGGAGGGATGGACTCCTTCCACACCCTCTGCACTTTGGGCTGTCAGCCTGCTGGGAGGACTTGGATAGGGTTGGATTTGGGTGGAGACCTTGGGTGGAGTTTGGCCTGAATTTTAAGTCCGGACTCCATTCACCCCTCCTGGCTTGTCATCTTGGAAAAATCATTTCTGCCTTTATCTTGCTGTAAAATGGGCAGAGCCACACTGGTTCCTCAAAGAGTTTATGGAGGGTTAATTGCAGTCCGTGGCATGTTTGGAAATATGCTGAGGTGTCTTGCAAGCCCCAGGATGTGATGGAGCCGTGACAGGTCTACACTATCCCTCTGGCCAGCTCAGTGGTCAGACTAGCCCTGCAGTCCTGAGAATTGTCCTGACCTGGAGCTTAGACAGCATACAGAGTTGTACTTTGAGATGGATGTGTGCTGGGTTCCTATGTCCTCACATAGCATGGTGTACACACCACAGGCTAACAGCCTTGGCATCCTGACTGGGCTCTGCTCCACCCTAGATCAGTATTGGGGTGAGGGTGGGCATCCCCTGTGTGTGGGTGTGTGGAGCAGCCCTCTGGGGAGGGTGTGTTGCCCCTTGCCCTCCTTGGGCAGCCAGACTCCTGTCTACTCTTGCTGTGCCCCTCCTCCTAACTGGAATCTTGACTCTGGGGCTCAGCCCTTCCTTCCCCGAGGGCCAGCTCCGGTATTTTCTCCTGCCAGAATCTCATGGGTTCAGACCCCGTGGTGAGCAACCCTTTAGGGCTTGGGGAAAGTGAAGCTGAGTGGGAGAGGAAGAAACGTGCAGCACGCAGCCTCACATTGGCGTTCTTCCCAGCCAGTCACTTACCCCCATCTCTGCTTTATCCCCAGCACCATCTGTCACTTCCGTTGTCACCCCCTCAATCTTGATACTTCCCCAAGAAGCGGGCTCTCCAGGGAGTACCTAGTCCCTCCTGAAGCAGGAATTGAGAGCCCTCACCCAAGTGGGGCTCAAGGTCTCTGTCAGAGTGGTATCTCCCTGTCTTGTAAAAACGGCCAGTAGCCTCCTTGCTGAGCCATGCCGAAGAGAAACGGGAGCTGAGCAAGAGATGCCCGTGCAGCTCTCAGGGCACATGTGAGCACGACCTGCAGAGCCGCAGCTCTGCCCTCTCCCCCAGGAGGTGAGTCTGCCTGCCCGCCCTCCGTCTTGGGCATCAGACCATGCTATGTGTGCCCACCTTGGGAAGGTCTGCTTGGGGTCTTGACTGCAGTGGGTCACAACTGCAGGGCTGATGGGAAGCATTGGCAGCCCAGGGAGCACATGCTAAAAGACTGACCGTGATAGGAACAGAGAGGATGGCAATCAGGAGATGAGCTCAGGGCCAAGGAGGAGGGAGACTGGATGGAGCCTGGGAACCCAGGGTCTGACTTGTGTCAAAAACCTTGGATGGCAGGGAGGGCAGTGGGTGCTTTGAGCGCATTATCTTGTTGATGCTAACAGCCCAAGGTTGGGTGAGGATGCAGACTTTGGTCATTGGCCAGTAAAGGTAGGGGGAACAAGATCCAAATTCCAACACCAGTGATGACAGAGAGGGTGGATATCTTTGCGTTTTGAGCCCTCGGATGGGCTAGGTGGAAGTGTATATTATATTTGGGGCAGTAACTACCACGAATGTCTCTGTGGCTCAAGTCCAGCTACCAGAGGCATGCAGCTGCAGGATGATAGAGCAAAGGGCCTGAGGGCCAGCTGGCCTCTGTGTGTCCCTTGCAGCCTCCCCAGTCTTCCTGCCTCTGTGCTGCCAGCTTGAGTGTCAGGATCCCCAGGCATGGCCCCCAAGGCAAAAGCTTTGCCAGACAACCAGATGCGAAGCTATGCAGGCAGGAGGGAGACACATCTGACTGGGGAAGAGACACCCTCCCAGGGTCTCCATGCCCTCATGGTAGAGCTGGGGCACTCTGTTGGCTTCTTTTGGAGCCATTTGAACCTTCAGAGCTCCTATAAGAACTGGGCCTGGGAAGAGGCAGTGGAGGACAGGGCAGGGGGCATCTTGGCTCTGCGTGCAGTTGCCCTACATGTTCTTGGGGCAAATTAGATATTCTCCTCAGGACACATGGCTTTCAGGTGTTCCCTATCCTAGAGGTCAAATTAGAGGGACAGAACCAGCAGAGGAAGGTACAGGGGCCCATGTCTACTGGCAGGTGGCTGGCTGTTTTCTGAGGGGGCTCCAGGGCTTGGGCTGCCTGATGCCTGGGGTTCAGGAGGGACTGTGGGTTTGGACCCAAGCCCACTTGTCAGACCTGGCTCTTGGGCCTGGGTACAAACCTGACATTCTGCCTGGTGTTGGAGTGAATGGACAAGCAGCAGAGAAGTATAGCAGTGCCACCCCCATACCTCCGCCAACCCATGTTAGTGCCCATGCATTCCTCCGTCCCTTTCCAGCACTGGCATCCATCCTGGGGTTGGACGGAAGGCGGGGCACCTTTGCTGCCCACTTTCTCCCTCCAAGGGGTTTAATTTGCTGTGAAACAGAGACTGCCTTCTCCTGCCATTGATATCCAGACCACTCGTGGCTTTCCCTGTTACAAGGCAGTGGTGGCTGCTGCTGGAGTCCCTGAGCTAAGTAAGAAAATATGAATGCCTGGAGTTCTAGTACATTCGGCAGCCCAGAGCGCCTTCCCCATCTCTGTGGTCGGATAGACCACTCCCTCTCAGGCAGCACAATAAAGGCCAAGAATGTGTCTGTCCTAGGGGTTGGGGTGGCAAGTACTGGCCCAGCTACCAGTAACTGTGCTCTTAGTTTCCTGGAAATCTGATTTTGATGGCAAAAGTGTGAAACATACTATCCCAAATTAATAAGCTGCAGCCTGGCTGGCTGTATGCAGAAAGGGAAGACAGTGCCTCTTAGTGAGAGAGAGAAGCAGAGAGAATGGAGTATTAGGGTCAGGGGATGGTTTTGCTCCCAAAGTTCCTTCTCTTCCCGGGATGGGTGCAGTAGGACTGGCCTTGTGAGGATGATTGGCAGCCCAGCTGCCATCTCCCTGTTACCTTGACTGCCATCATGTTGGGACCATGGAGGGTGATCCTTGCTTGAATCTTCTCTCAAGTTTTCGGTTGCCACTGTAGGAGAAAGATGCTTTGGCTCCCAGGTGTCCTCTTGATTTGGGACAGGTATATCCTGCCTCTATTCTTCCTTCCTGGCCCGGGGTAGCAGCATCCCACCCCTACCCTCCCACATATGTCTCCTTGGTTATTTCCCGTAACCTCTGACCTGGGCTTAGAGGCTTGCTGTGGAATCCTGGGACCAGAGCCGAAGCCTTTCCTGGGAAAATTCCTAGGATTCCTGTCAGGCTCAAGGACAGTTGTGCTTATGACCGCGACCATGGGTTCTGGCTAGAGGCCTCTGCTCTGGCTATTTAAGGCCCAGGCTGCTGGGAGGAGCTGGAGCCGGGGCTAGCATAGTTTGTGCCAGGAACATGGGTGGAGAAGGCTCCCAGTGGTCCATTGACTCCTGGGGCCATGGCTCAGTTACTTAATAGGGCCATCCTCAGGGCTGGAGCTCCCCTGGGGAGTGGGCTTCCTGTCTGCCTGACTGGGTACACTGGTGAGTGGGTGCTAGGCATGGGAACCCAGAGGAAGAAAAGAATCCAAAGTCCAAGGCACTGGAGAACTCTGGAAAGCCTGGGGTCTAGGGGCTGCTCTTTGTTCATTATTCAGTAGCTAATCCACCTATGGTGGTGTGTTCTTTCTACTCCCACTGCAACAATCAGCCTAGTTTGGGGGTTTGGATCACAGGCGTCTCTATTCACCCACAGCTTCCCCGGCTCTGTTGGTTTAGACGTTCAATAGATTTCCAGTTCCTTCTGGATAAAAAACCTGTTTTTGTGTGTGGGCAACCATGAGATGCAGTTTCTTCCCAGATCCCACCTTGTTTCTTGGTAAAAGGGGCAGTTCCTCTTGGCTGGTGATGAGGGCTGCTCTAGGAGGCTCAGACAGAGCATTTCCTGATCAGGAAAAGGGCGTCCTAGTTATCCACTGGGCTGCATAACAAAATGCTGTTCTCCACTTTGTCTTGGACGGCTGGGCATGGAGGTACGCAGCCGGCCTGAGAAGTTATTATTTTGGTTGTCGTCTTTGATGTGCCAAAGAAATGATGACACAGAAGCCTGGGGCCTGGCTTAGGAGCCAAAAGCTTGTTAGTGATTAGAGAGGGGATAATGGCCCCATGGAGTTTCTCATTGCATATGTAGAGCTCAGAGCTCTACAGAGAGCCAACTCTCTCTATCCTGGGACTTTGAAGACGTGTAGAACGCTCACCCCTGTGTGAGCACCTCAGGGAGCTAGGTGTGTGGAATGAGCCAGAGGCTTTGGGTCCACCTCTCTCTGGGGTCCAAGTTAAGTTGTCCTGCCTGAAGACTCCTCCCCACAGAGCAGTCTGCCATGGGGCTTCCTGACCTGAAAATGGAGCCTGGCTGCAGGGTCCTTCCAGCTCACTCCCACCAGAGCCGGCTTACAGACCGGCAGGCCTTTGGCCCACACTAGCCCACTGACGTGTTGTATTGGGCCCTCATGGTATTCTCAGTTTGTATTGGTTGTCAATCTTTAAAAATTACAGAATTTCACATAAAAATATAGATTTCTGGGCCAGGCATAGTGGCTCACACCTGTAATCCCAGCACTTTGGGAGGCCAAGGCGGGTGGATCACCTGAGGTCAGGAGTTCAAGACCGACCTGGCCAACATAGTGAAACCCCGTCTCTGCTAAAAATATAAAAATCAGCCGGGCGTGGTGGCTGCGTGCCTATAATCCCAGCTACTGGGGAGTCTGAGGCATGAGAATTGCTTGTACCTGGGAGGCGGAGGTTACAGTGAGCTGAGATCACACCACTCCAGCCTGGGTGACAGAGCCAGACTCTGTCTCAAAAAATACATATATATATATATGTATATATAGAGAGAGATTTTTGGGTTCTCTTTAAAAATGGGAAGATTTGGCAACACTAGACCTGCTTTCCCACAGTTGGCTCGAGTTGTGGAACTGCGGCCACCATGGATTGAGCATATAAGCACAGGCTCTCCAGTTCTCTGTCATTCTCACCTCTCCTCGGGAGCCCCCACACTTGGCTGAATTAGCTGCTGTCTTTCATCCAGCAGGCAGAGAGTGATGTGACTAGAAACATGGGTTTCACAGTCATGTTGTCTCCATTCAGATCCTGGCTTTGCTCTCCTGAGCAGTGTGGTCTTGGGCAAATTACACACTCTCTTGATGCCTCTATTGTCTCATCTGGACAATGGGGAGGCTTCTGTGGCCTATATCATAGGGCCGAAGTGTGGACTAAATGAGATTAAATTAGGGTTGCGCATAGCAAGCATGCAATACATGTTAGTTATGTCTGTTGTTGTTGCCATTGTTATTAGGGTGGTGCTGCCCTTCACCTATATATGTTACCTGCCTGGCTTCTAAAGGCATTTGAGCTTAGGCTTAGCCCTCTGAGGTCAAGGATCTGATGTCCTCATCTTTTCATTGGCAGCCATCCCAGTTCCTGGCACACAGCAGACATGTGCAGTGGGTGTGTGTTGAGTGACTGAATGAATGAATTAGGAGCCTGCTAAGAACAGGGGAGGCAATGTAGCAGAGTGGTTCGGGACAAGAGCTTGGTCTACTCTTAGGTCCCTGCTCTGCCCTGGTTAGTTCCCTAGCTTCTGTGTGCTTCGGTTTCCTCCCCTTTAACATGGGGATAATCGTGGAGTCTGTCATCCACAGTGAGGAAGGACTAAATGAGAGCCTGGGTGTAAATCACGGCTTAGTTCACATAAGGTGGTCCTCAGTGAGGTGTTGGTATCATCTCAGACATCCATTCCTTCCTTTGGTTGTGAACACTGAGCTGTTTTACCTTCCACACTGTCCCTCCTTTCCTGGCTGTCCTTGCTTTCTCCCTATTCCTCTGCATCCAAAGAGTTTTACTTTGGATCCTATGGCACTGAAGATATTTCAGTTGCAAGTAATAGACAATACCAGTCAACTAGCCTCAGTGATAAAGAGGATATGGCCAGGGGTAAGGAGAAAAGCCCAGAGATAGGGCAGACACTGGCTTCCTCTCTTCTCTGTGATTGTCTTGGCTCTGCCATCCTGTGAGTGGACTGAAGCCTTAGGCTAGCTCCCCTAATGGTTTCAAGATGGTCATAAAGGCTCAACCTGTGTCACTTGCCTGTACCTGCACCAATCATGGGATCATGCTGATGGGCTCCCACCCCAGGAGTTGGAGCTGTGGTCTTACCCACCAAATTGCAGTTCTGGTAGCCACTGGGAGACCTGACTATTTCTGAGTCATGGTAGCTGAGATGTGCAGGAGGTCCTTCAGAGGCTGCTGGTTCCTCCTAGGTTGTAACCCCACTCAGGTTGGTAGAGATGCCTGGGGCAGGCACCCTGGAGCAAGTAATGCAACTTAGATCACGTGTCGATGCCAAATCTATGATCAGGGAGTTGGCATTAGTGAGAGTTACCCCTTGGTAAAGCCTGGAGGTCAGATCAGTCTCCTGGGACAAGGTAACAACACTGTCTCCATCAGGGCCAGTGGCCATTCTGTGTGTGTACGTGTGTGTACATGCATGCTCCATAGACTCATACCCCTGACTGTTCCCTGGGGCTCCTAAACAGATATTGCCCCAGATGTGTGGCCCCTGCAATAACAGAGTGTAGTCTGGGCAACAACTTAGGGATGATGACCTCCCTGTACCCCACACTTCCACAGAAAGAGTCGAGCTGTGTGAGGGGAGGCCACTCTGCAGTTGCTGTGCGTGGACAGGTGGTTTATGTGAGACCCGCCCCAACAATCCCCAGTGCTACACTTAGCCTCTGGAGCCTAGACCTGTAAGAAAGTGGGGGAAAACAGGAATGGAATGGCCTCTGCTTCTCAGTAAGTGCTCTGCGTCCGTGTGTGTGTGTGTGTGTGTGTGTGTGTGTGTGTGTGTGTGTGGTTTCCAGACACAGCTGACTTGGTGGGGTTTGGCGGCAGACTACAGGATGTTGGATTGCATCCTGATTGTGTCACCCCTTGGAAGAAGAGGATGAATAAACACATAGCCTTCTCTGCAAGCATAGCACGCCTTAAATTTTGGAGATTTTCAGTCTTGCCTGAAAAGAAAAAAGCTCTAGACTAACTGTTGTGTCCTCCATTTGATCCTCAAGCTGCCATAAGGAGGTGGAACAGAGACTAAATAATGAAGCCCTGTGTAAGGTGGGCAGGTGCCCCGATGCCGTAGCAGTTGGAGGCCGTGTTCAGTAACTTGTAAATGGTAGCGTTGTCCAGCATGTTGGGCATAATAATGGGAGGGAGGGAAGAAAAGAAAACCTGACCTCCCCAACCAGCAGCCAACATCGAGAAGCTTATAGAATAGGTAGAGAATCAAGATGCATTAAAAAAGGATAACCAGTAGTACTAGGAAACAGGATAACTGGCAAGTGAGGGGTCTGGAATGTAAGTGCTTGGGGGCCAGGTGAGAGTGGGTGCCAAGGAAAAGGTAGAGTTAGCTGTAGAGCCCAGGGGAGGGGTAGAGTTTGAAAGGGGAGCTCAGAGTTACCAGTTAGGCTGGAACCAGGCCAGTGAGGAAGGCCTGGAACGCCATGCTAAGGGGTTTGGACCTGACCCAGCACCTCCTAGGCTTCATTAACTACTTTTATGTGGGCACCAATGAGAAGAAGCTGCCTTTGGGACCTCCTTGTCCAATTATGTTTGCAGCCCTAAGGAGACCTGGGCTTGAGTGGGGAGATTGGGACATGATGCTTTGGGACTAGGTGATGGGGAGAAAGGGTCAGCTATAAGAAAAGAGGCTCTGTTGAATGGGAGAGAGCAGGTTGAGGGTTAGCCCTGACTTGTTCGAGGGGATGGTACAACTGCCCAGAGGGGCCATGTGGGGTCTAGGTTGCCAGCACCCACACTTGGGAGTCACTGATGCAAGGCTGCCGTGGGGAGGTAGACATCAATAGTGGAGAAGGTTGGCTTTGAGTGCCAAGGTTCTATGGTTGGGAAGGAAGGATGGCCAGAGGGGTTCAGGCCAAGGCAGTGGGCTGCAGCGAAGGTCAGCTGCTCGGGTGCTGAAGAGATGCCTTTGCAGGGCAGGAGCCAGGGCCATCCATTCCTGACCCTGAGCCTGTATCCACATCTGCCACCGGCCCTATCTCCTGGGCTGTCCTCAGCTGGACCTGCTTCCCCGCCCCGTGGCTATGGGCAGGAGAAACTCTGAATCCGCTGCCCTTTCCTCTCCTTCTCTCCTTCCTTTCCTCTCCTTCCTCTTTCTAGCTGTCTCAGGGCAGTGGGGCTCAGGAATGGAGGAGGCAGGATTCTGCACAACATGGAGCTATCTAAGGTCTGCCCTTCAGAGGGGCTGAGCCTGGGAACCTTCCCTCGGGCAGCATTTTACCCCATTCCAGGGAGTCAGAGAAACCAGCCACACAAGATGGAGTGTGACCATGACCCTCTGCTTCAGGTCCTTGTGGTTTCCTTTTATAGAGCGCTGGGCCGGCTCCAGTGGCCCCAGCTCACCCAGGGCCTGCCGCCCAGCTCTCTGCTAAGGCCAGGCCTCCACATTCTCACCTGGAACCTTCTGTCTAGACAAGCAGGACTGAGATAGGGGTGGGACGGTGGCAGGAGTCAGGAGCCAGGAGCTGGGGATCTCTAGAGAACACCACTGAGGCAGAAGGGAGGAGGCCTCAGAGTCTCGATCCCTTTGGAACCCACCCCTGAGCCCCAGTGGGGGGTTGTCTGAGTGAGGGCCGGCTCCTTTAGCAGGGTCCATGCATGAGTCCCACACGTGGGTGTGTGAGGAGCAGTGGTGAGCATGGAGGGCCACGAGCCCAGCTGATACAGGAGGCCCCTCTGAGGGAGCACGCGTGTGAGGGGGTCAGACCAGACCTGCCCCTGCTTGAGTCCTGCCTCAGTGGGAGGGCCTGGGAGGACTAGGCAGGGGCAGCATCCCCCGTCTCCTCAGAGCTGGCTGCAGGAACAGATGCACTTTGTAATCTGGGCCTCTGGGAGCATCTGGGGCGTCCTGCTGAGTAGGAAAACAGGTGGGCCCTTATGGGTAGCAGCCACAGCCCCTGGGGCCACCTACGCCAGGAGAGATGGAGCCCTCAGGCCAGGCATCCCTGGCCATCCCAGGGGAAGCAAAGTCACAGAGTGGAAGGGCCTTTCCCCCTGGGGGCATCAGGCTCCCTCTGGGGAAACTTGGCCTGGAGTTGGCTTGGGAAACTTGGCTTGGGTGTACTCAGGGTGTGACTGAGATTTGTTGAGAATTCAGACATCGGGCGGGGCTGCTTCGCTGTTTTAACTCAGAATTAGCGCCCGCCCCCGCAGCCTTGACCTTTCTTCTCCAGTGGGCTTATGTCTTGTTTTATTTCTCTCTTGGCAGAATGCAGAGCCAGAGCCCCGGAGCCTCTCCCTGGGCGGCCATGTGGGTTTTGACAGCCTCCCCGACCAGCTGGTCAGCAAGTCGGTCACTCAGGGCTTCAGCTTCAACATCCTCTGTGTGGGTGAGTGTCAGGGCCTGGCCTTAGACAGAGGGTGGGTGAGAACCTCCTGGGAAAGGGGGTGCTTCTGGCCCCCTGTTGGGCTACGAGGGGGCTTCCCAGGCAGAGCGAAACTTTGGGGGTGTCAGGATGAGGATTTGGTTGGTGTCTCTGCCAAGGTCAAGGATGGAGTTAGAGCCAGGGCCTGGCACAGCGTTGTCAGGAAGAGTAAACTGGATCGGGCACATGAAAGTGGTTTGTAAACTGTGGGTGTTTATCACAGAGATTTAGGTTCATTTATTCATTTGTTTGTTCATTTAAAAAACATGTATTCATTTACTGCTTCCTACCCTGTGTCAAGGACGTTATGGTAAACAGCTCTGCCCCCATCACCATATCCTGTGGTAAGTGCTCCGGCACGCATATGAACAAATACAGCCCCAAGCAGAGAGGCTCTCAGAGGTTCCCTGGGAGTCCCAGAAGGGTACAAAGTGCTCTGCTGGTCCCTCTGCAGGTGCCCTTCAGGAAGCAGCCCATCCTGGGTTCCCCCAGCTAAAGCCATGTGGAGCTAGGGCTGTCCAGGGCGCATGGGTTGAGCCACTGGTGGCTTTAGACCCTGGCCCTCCTGGTCCCGTGACCACCCTGGTCCTGGGAAGGGTGTTGTGTACAGCAGGTTATGTGTGAGGTGACTGGGTCTGCAGTGGTGTCTACCCAGCCGCACGGCTCTGCCTCTTCCCTGCTCCTTGAGGGAACACATCACACATCACACACAGCTATGTCTTCTGTCCAAGTCCACCTTTTGGCTCTTCCTTCCACAGGTTATTTCTGAGGCCACAGGAAAAGATAGTTCCTGGGGAATGGGGGTGATGAGGGATGGAGGTGGGCGGCCTGCCCCTTTCTCTTGTCCAGGGGCCATGGATGCCTGAGCCCTGCCTGGCCTGGCCACCAGCCAAAGACAGCCCCAGTTCCAGCCTGTGACACCCACTTGTTCCCCTCCTGTGCTCACTGCCCAGGGGAGACTGGCATTGGCAAATCTACACTGATGAACACGCTCTTCAACACGACCTTCGAGACTGAGGAAGCCAGTCACCATGAGGCATGCGTGCGCCTGCGGCCCCAGACCTACGACCTCCAGGAGAGCAACGTGCAGCTCAAGCTGACCATTGTGGATGCCGTGGGCTTTGGGGATCAGATCAATAAGGATGAGAGGCAAGAGGCGGGAAGGGCGGCCCCACCTAGCCTCTTCCCACCCCACCTACATTGGTCCCCATACCAGTAGCCCAGCCCTCACACTGCAGGGGGCCAGGGAGTGCCTCTTGGGGAGTATCTGAGGCTCTGTGGTCACCAACAGACCAGTTACTCCTTTAGGTGTCTGGAGAAGGGGTCAGCTGCCTGTATCCAGTCAGGGATCCTCGGGCAGAAGCTGTTCCCAGAAAGAAAAGGCCAGGGGGCAGCCTGGCTTGGCCCCGAGCCCTGAGTCCCCCAAGCCCCAAGCCCCAAGCCCCTGATCTCAGCTGGCAGCCTCCTGGGTGATGGAGCTGTCTGTAGTTACAGGCCCATAGTTGACTACATCGATGCGCAGTTTGAAAATTATCTGCAGGAGGAGCTGAAGATCCGCCGCTCGCTCTTCGACTACCATGACACAAGGATCCACGTTTGCCTCTACTTCATCACGCCCACGGGGCACTCCCTGAAGTCCCTGGATCTGGTGACCATGAAGAAACTAGATAGCAAGGTATCCCTGTCCCCACCCGCTGTCACAGGCTCCATAGTCTTCTGCTGCAATGCGATGTGGTGGCTGCCTCATGCCTGTCCACCATGGTCCTCAGGGATCTAGTCGGTGGCTTGTGGATGGCCCCCTATTGGCTTGGTCCTCTCTCTGTCTTGCGTCTGTCCCTCCTGCTCCAGTGGCCCCCATTGCTCTGGGCTCTTTCTCCAGAGTCCTGTGCCCTGGGTCTGACCCTGAGCCCCTTGCTTGCAGCTGAATCATTGTCATTCTCAGCCCTGCTGCCTCTCCCGCTCCCAATAGTGTTTGTTGCCCTTCACCCCAGGGAACCTCCCTTCCCATCTCAGCCTCTTCTCTGCTCATTTTCTATCTCTCAATTCCTAATTTCTAGCTTCTCCCTTCACTTCCCCCTTCCTCCCTGATATAAGTGTCCTTTAGTTCCTTCTGAGCCCATCAGGGAGAGGAGAGTTAAGGCCCAGAATTGCGATGTGAACGAGGGCTGGGTACTGTAGGGGTAGAGAAGAGAGGCAGCTTTATGGGAAGGGCTAGAAGAGCTGTGCATTTTGAAGGGCATGTGGCCCCACATCCCTTGTCAGCTCTCACGTGACTGCCTTCCCATCTCAGGAGTTCATTTTTATTGTGAAAAACGGGATAGCCTGGGTGTGGGAGATTTTGGGATCTTCTTATGGCTACTGCTGATGGGTCCTTTTACCTGCTTAGTGGGGAGCACAGCCCCCGACCACTCCTTCTGTCAGGCCCCAGGCCAATTAGGACCTTCAGAGGATTCTGGGGCAAAGCTGGGTATGCCTAGGGGGACCAGTTTTGGGGCTGGATGGTGATTTGGGGGAACCAGGGCTGTAAGAAGCACTGCAGACAATTGTTGAAACCCATCAGAATGGCCACAGGTGGCTGGGTTTGCACCACGGCTGCCTGTGGGAGTGGCTCCATCTCTCTGGCCTCCTTCCCCCTGCCCAGGGATATGGCCTGGGCATGGCTAGCCATGGCATGGGAACCATTGCTCAAAAGAGCCAACCAGCCTGCTGTCCTCTCCCCTGATCCTGGCAGGTGAACATTATTCCCATCATCGCCAAGGCTGACACCATCTCCAAGAGCGAGCTCCACAAGTTCAAGATCAAGATCATGGGCGAGCTGGTCAGCAACGGGGTCCAGATCTACCAGTTTCCCACGGATGACGAGGCTGTTGCAGAGATTAACGCAGTCATGAATGTGAGCGTTGGGCGAGGGCCTCAGGGCCCTGGGGCCAGAGGGCGAGGAGCCGGCACAGATCTGACACAGCCCCAGGAGACTCTTGTTCCCCAGGATTCCAGCCTTAGCTTCTCCAGGACAGAAGGGTGGGCATCTGGAGCTGGCCAGTCCTACATCTGTGGGCAGGGGACAGGAGGAATCTGATAGTGGGCCTATACTGAGGACCCCAGGTTTGGGTGTCATAAGATCTGGACTCATGGAGGAGCCTGGAAACGGAAGGAGTTGAGCAGGCTTAAGGGTTTGGGAACCTGGAAGGGAGCCAGGCTCACAGGTCCTTTCAGGGAGCTCTAATGGTCCCTGGGAGGCCTGAGGGCTGAAAGAACAGCCTGGAGAATCAGGAGCACCAGGGAGGGGGTTGAGGGTTCAGCCCACTCCCCTGTTTGGAGTTCTGGGACATTTCTCAAGAAGAGAGCCAGGAAGCAAGCATCTGGCCCTGGAGCCTTTGTTCAGGTCTGGCTGCCCCTCCCTAGGACCCAAGGGCAGGGAGGGAGAGTCTGCCATTAGCCTGTGTCAACTCATACCTGGGCCCCTTTCCAGGCACATCTGCCCTTCGCCGTAGTGGGCAGCACCGAGGAGGTGAAGGTGGGGAACAAGCTGGTCCGAGCACGGCAGTACCCCTGGGGAGTGGTGCAGGGTGAGTGTGGATGGGAAGTACATCCCCAGCTGGGGGTAGAACTGTGTCCCCTGGCCTGCCCTGCTGCCTGTAGTACCCTGTGCTGTTTCCTCCTCATGCGCACCTGTGTGCCCACCCTGACTCTGGAGTCTGCCCGTCTGCATGCCTGCCTAATACCCCACTGGCCCTCTGCTTTCAGTGGAGAATGAGAATCACTGCGACTTCGTGAAGCTGCGGGAAATGTTGATCCGGGTGAACATGGAAGACCTCCGCGAGCAGACCCACAGCCGGCACTACGAGCTCTACCGGCGCTGCAAGTTGGAGGAGATGGGCTTCCAGGACAGCGATGGTGACAGCCAGCCCTTCAGGTGACAGCCTGAGCCAGAGTGAGCCTGTCTTCACAGCTGTGGCCAGACACACCATCCTGGCATCTGTTCCCTGGGGGACCCCACCATCCTCTTACCCCTTGTGCCCATGTGATTCTATTTCTCTGGCTCTGCCCTACCCCATTCCTCCATAATCCCATCCTTGGCCTCTTTTCTGTGGGTCTCCACAGCCTACAAGAGACATATGAGGCCAAGAGGAAGGAATTCCTGAGTGAGCTGCAGAGGAAGGAGGAAGAGATGAGGCAGATGTTTGTCAACAAAGTGAAGGAGACAGAGCTGGAGCTGAAGGAGAAGGAAAGGGAGGTATGTGCCAGGCTGGGGGCTGGGGTGGGGATGCTGAGGGAGGGAAGGCCTGGCTGAGGGTAGAGGTGGGGGTGCCTTCCCAGCCCAGGCTCAAGCCCTCCTCTTCTTGCTCCTCCCATCTTCTGTCCCCTTTCTGCTGCCAGCTCCATGAGAAGTTTGAGCACCTGAAGCGGGTCCACCAGGAGGAGAAGCGCAAGGTGGAGGAAAAACGCCGGGAACTGGAGGAGGAGACCAACGCCTTCAATCGCCGGAAGGCTGCGGTGGAGGCCCTGCAGTCGCAGGCCTTGCACGCCACCTCGCAGCAGCCCCTGAGGAAGGACAAGGACAAGAAGAAGTAGGTGGCAGGCCACGGCTCTTCCTTTCGTTCTTGTCCCTCACCTCCCTTCTCGCTCTTCTCCCGCCCTCTCTTGCCCCTTTCCTGTTTCGTTTTCCCTCATCTTCAGTGGCTCTCTCCCCAGCTTTCTTGGTTGCCTTTCTTTTTCCTTCACTAGTGATCCAGTGTCTCGCGGTCTGGATCGCTCTCATAGTCATGCACTCTTGCTTGCACAGGCAATCTTGTGCTACCCCTCCCTCTCCCTTTTTCTCTCCTCCTCTTCCCCCTTCCTCCTCTTCCCCCCCAACCCCGCCACCATTTCTTGCTCACCCATTCGCTCTCCTGTAGCCCCCTTGGCAGCTGTGGCCCTGCTGCAGCGTGGTGAAGGTGGGGCTGCACGGGCGAGGAGCAGCCTGGAAAGGGCAGAGCTGCAGGGCTCTGGGAATGCTGGGAATGGTCTTTCAGGCCAGAGGAGGCACAGGACCTGGCAATGTCAGCATCTCCAGCTGACCAGATTCCAAAAGCCGCAGTGGTTTCTGCTTGGACAGCTGTGGCGCATCCCTCCTCAGTCTGTGGGGCAGTGGTGTGGGGCCCATATTGGCTGGCAGGTGGTGACGGAGAACTGTGGGCACTCGCGCCAGCCAACACCAGGCTCCTGGACACTGTGGTCACCACACTGCTGTTCTGAAGGGTCCGCAGCGCTAAAGGGAGGAAAGCAGCTTCCCACAGGGCCTCTGTGGTTTCTTTTGGGGGGAGGAGCTGCCCCTCAAGTAGAGGCTGGAGTTGTTCCTGCAGAGTGCAGAGAGGAGAGAAAGACTGGATGGCAGGGAGGCCTTTCTCAGCACCAGGAGTGCAGTCAGTGGGGTGGCCAGGTGGGGACAACTCTGAGTCACTTCTCCCTGGCAATCCATAACCTGTTTCCACACACTTAGCTGGAGTCCAGATGTTCTGGCTTCTGGGGCTCTCCCTCGCCCACCCATCTCATTCACAGCCATGCCACGTCACACTATGGGGATTTCATACATCCCTCCTTCTCCCTGCCCTGGCCTATCTTGGGTGCCATCTTTCTCTTGCCAACCTAGGAACTAAGTAGGTGAACCCATCCTGGCCCTCATTCTTGGGATCCATTTCCTCCTGGGATATTTGGGGATGTATATGCGCAGGCCCTTCCTTCCTTGGTGGCAATGAAGCCTAGCCATTAGGGCCATGAAGTGCATAGTTAGCTGTGGCCCTGGGCTGTTGCTTTTGGTGTTAGCCCTGCCCCTGCCCCACCCCCGCCCCACCCCCAATATGGCATTTCCTAACCACATGTGCATACACATGTGCACACACACTGTCTTTCTCTCCTGTCCCATCTCACATACACAGTCTCAGGCACATATCTACCAGCACACAGTACACACATGCACAGAGGCACACAAACACATACCAAGGAAAAAAAACTCAAAGGACTTCTTGCTGGAGGAAATGGGGACAGAACCAGGCATTTCAGAACTGGTTGCCAATTCTCACTCCTAGGGTCTGTCCTCTGCTTCAGGACAGACCCTCTTCCTTTTTGTAGTCTCCCTCATCCCGATGCCTGGTGGCCCTACCCCAGCTGACAGTGCTGGGACAGATGTGCCCCTACCTGTCCCCAGGGAGGACCCCAGCCCCACACTCCCCTCAGCCGTGAATTTCCCCTCTGCTCTGCATTTGCTTCCAGCCCCGCTCCCACGCCCATCTTTCAGCTTGGTGAGCGTTGGGGCTCTGCGAGTTGGAACCTGTGTAGATTTCAAGCTGGCAGCTTAGAAATCAGGATTTTCCTGGGAGGGGGTGGAAGTCTATGACCCAGATGCTGGCACCCAAAGTGACTTTGCTCTGCTTCCTGCCATCTTGTTAAAGAAAAGATAGCCGGGATTCCCTAGGAAAAAAGCTATGGAGAAACCACTCAGAAACTGCAGACAAGGGTCTGTGGCCAGCTCAGGGTGTGAGGGCCAGTGAAGATGGGTGCAGGCAGGCTGAAAGGACACCAGCACAGCCCTCGGGGTGGGGGCTTGTCACTAGTGTCTGGTCTCCCTGCTTTTCCTATGTGGCCAGGGCTCCATGATATGTTCTCTAGGCCTGGGCCTGGAAAACAGGTCTTTCCTGTTTTCTGGACCTGCTAGAAAGCTTCAGTCAGTTTGGTCCCTGGGAGAGAAAACTCTCTTCCCATGACGGCCCTGTGGAGGCCAAGAGTGGGGTAGGGGGGGTGACTGGGAATACTGTTTCCTGCCGCCCTGGTCAAGGGACTAGTGTGAGTCGGGAGTGCATTTTTGGAATGGGGGCAGGGGTGTTTTTCATGACCATTTATTTGAGTGGTTTTGATTGGTTATACTTACTCTTTAAATTTGAATCCAATTTTTTTGCAAAATTACTTCTGAATCAGATCTTGACCCTCAGCCTAGGACGCCACAAACGGAAGTGAATTCTCTGCTTTGCTCGTCACAAATGCCAAACTGACTGCCCTTTTGCAGTGTCCATCTTGCTGTCTTTTGCTTCTGTTTGATTTGGTCTGCATATCTTTTAATGTGTCTATTTTTGTTTTGTTTGTTTTATTTTTATTTTTCAGTTAACGCACGCACAGACTTACATGTCAAGAGTGGACTTTAGACTTTCATGTGTTAAGTTGCTTGAGTTACACCTTGTGACCCTTCTCCCATAACATGGTGTGAGGACGGACTGGGAGCTGGTACAGACTCCAGTGTTTACAGCCTTGCTTTCCCCTACCCGACCCTGGCCCCAGGCTGCCCCAGGCCTGGCGGGCCACCCCTCTCTATGCAAACACGTAAAAGCCAGGAATGCTGGAATCCAAAACTGACGAGGTTTATTTTTTTCAGAGCCAGTGGCTGGTCTTCCATTTACAGTGTCACTATTCCCTGATGGAGCTGTTATGTGCCGCTCCAGCGAAGGCCCCAGCCGGGATGCTAGGCCTAATAGTTCAGCGTGGAGATGGCAACTCACGTGGTGCCCTAGGTGCAGCTGCGTGGTCTGGTATACATGCTGCAAAATTCACCCAGTTCCCCTCATTTTAATTTTTCTAACCTAGAGCTTAATTTTAATAACTTTAAAACACTTCTAAATATTTATTTTGGCACCAGCATCAAGACAAATAATATCCTCTCCCATTATTTTCATAAGTAACACAGATTTCCTGATTTTTAAAAACTAAAAAATACCGCTAAACCTTTCTTATGTATAAAGTATGCCTATCATATACAGGGAGAGGTGGGTAATAAACTTCCTGTAATGACAGTGTTTGGCATTTCTTTGTGGATGGAATTGGAACATGAACAAGACCATGTCCAGCGTTTTTACTGTGAATGTAAATGGAACAGCAGCCTAAAGCAGTTGTCTGTGCCCCAGAGGTGCTACCTGTAAACAGGGACCAACTCCGTGTGTGTGTTAAGTGTTTGACTCCAATTAAGACTCCCAAGCAAATCCTGCATATTCCAAATGCAAAGAGTACTCAGTGGGAAAAGGTTGTTACCTCAAAGTCATTGCTTCTTTCCTGGCTGGGTGAAGAGATGAAGGTGTCTGATGTATACAGACAATGAGGGAAAAATGAGCAGCAAAGGAGCTTTCCCCTTCAACTGCACTCTAAAGGGGAACATTTTAAGGAAGTACTAGCAGCTTTGATTCTTCTATGCTCCTGTTGGTTTACAAGCCACCGAGAATGTCAGTGTTGAGAATATGGCCTGGTAAAATGGGAGATGGAAAATGACTTGACGAAAGGAAGGGTAGTTTTAATGTTGAAGCACTGTGCTGGGCACTGGAGCTACCCAGAGGAATGCACAACGCTCCCCTCAAGGAGCTCACAGTCTAGCACACTCCCTGGCTGGAAGCCTCAGGAAGCCGTGCTAATTTATTGTGGAGTTGGTAGTTCGCTTTTCATGCCCCTGTCTTCTTTCTCATGACCATTTCCCACTTTCTGCCTGGCTTGCATTAGTGATTTCCAGGACCAAGTCGTGGCTTCCTCCTGCCTTCCTGAGATGATGTTCTGCTCAGGGAGAGGTGGAGGGGCGAGCTGTGTGCGTCCACTGAGGCACGGCCAGGAAGAGGCAGCGTTTACCTGTGAGGGGCTCCATGCTTCAGCAGCAGAGCAGGTTCTAGTGACAATTCTCCAAGTTTTTATGCTATGACCGGGGTGGATCTAAATTTTGTGGGGCTGAAAGCTTGAATTATTTAGACAGACTTCTTTAAGAAAAACAATGTTAATATAAAATTAGGTACAGGGTCTTGGAAGGGGCCCTGAAGATTAAGGTTCATTAGCTTCACAATAAGTCCACATCTGGTTGCAACTGAAAACTGATGCTTCAGTGAGGGTATCTAAAAAGGTAAACTGGCATATATCCATGGCAAGTGTGGGCTGCCAGTGGCTCATCTCTAGGGTAATTTTATGTCTGAAAGTGTATGCAGTTGGGTCAGAGCATGACCTTTAAGATAGCCTCTTTGAGCTAACATATTTCTGAAGATGAGGCCTGGTGACCCAGCAGGTTCATTGGATACATAAGAAATGAGAATTCCTGGTTCATGGGCCAACCTGGGACTCTGGAGTGTGCAGATTTGGCCATTCGTCCATTGTGGCCTGCGGGTTGCACCCTAGGTATACTGAAAGGCCATACTCGTGGCTGGCTGCCTGCCTGTGGGCCTAAGCTTTCCCAGTATCTTCAGGGACACTTGACAGACGCGTTTTCTCAAGTCTGAGCTGCCTCCACAGGTCCCTCTAGCAAGCCTCACTGCACCTCTCCCCCTGCTGTTTGTGTTTAGAATTTTGTCATTTTTAGCTGAGACCAAATTAAACCTTGGTGCATAAAGTGAGCTTAAAACTTGCCACTGTTTAATAAGTTAGCTCTCATAGAATGTGACCCCGTCTGCAGGGTCTCATTCACCCTTCTTTTTCTCATTGTCATTTGTTGGTGTTAATAGGGCTGTCTTACAGGATCATGTTGGCATTTACTCTCATGTCTTTCATAAACCATGTTTGTTTGGGGTAGAAGAATCACCATATAATTTGTTGTCCAAACTGGGACTATTAAGAGAGAAAGGGGATGCTATTAATTACACCAGATCAACAGGCATAAACCAGACCTGTCCCAGGCCAATGGGGATATATGGTCTTTCTGGTTGTGGGTAACCTGATCTAGGTGGTTTGTAATTGTGCATACTGACTGCATATATGTTTGTGTATGTCTAAATGTGGGCTCCCTGTTAAGTGGGGCTCATGGATACGAGGCCCGCGTGTGGCTTGCTAGTCTGTTAACATGCTTTTCTAAAATTGCTTCACGTGTTAATTCATTTACTCCTGCATTCATTGACTGTTTTTGTTCTTTTCCATTCACTTTGTACTCATTTTTTTTCATTAAATTTTGCATTTATTTTGAGTTTTTGTGGTGTCTTTTTTGGGCAGTAGCTTTTCTGATTTAACAAGTTTCCTGAGCCCATTAATCTGCTACAACTGTGGTAAAATACAGCTTGTCTGTTCTTTGAATTTTGTGGAGGTTGATCTACTTCCGCAGGAATTGTTTTAATAGGAAACCCTGCTACAGGCATCTGTGAAAAGCTCTTGGATAGGTGGGGGATGGAGGGAAGAAGAGTCACAGGAAAGTCACAGAAAGGTAAAGGTGCAGTCTGTGGTCCACGAATCTTTATTGGACAGCTGGGGGCAGGACATGAGAAAAGGGGCTCCTGCCCTCAAGGAGCATTCCTCCTTAGCAAAAAGGCTTCCCATAGGACTGCTAATATTTGAGTGTCAGAACTGCTCAGAACCACATTACATGCATTAACTCCTCTAATCCTCATCCTAATCCTATGATTAGGGACCATTCATCCCCATTTTATAGCTGAAACACAGAGGTTTAAGTAATTACCCAAGGTTACACGGCAAGTAACTAGAGAAGTTGAGATTTGAACGCTGGTAATCTGTACCCTTAATTCCTGAGCCTACAGCTGCTCCTTGGCATCTCAATGGAATGATGGAAGAGTAGTGGAAGTGTGGCCAGGTTAAAGTACACAGCCTGATGATGTGGGCTGGTGGACCTGAGACTGTTTTTTAGAGGTAGATAGCCCTAGAGGACAGGCAAAAGTTTGGCTGAGGAAGAGCAGACTGGTGGTTGAAAGGTGGTAAAAAGTACGTGGGTTTCTTTTTAAAGGAGCTTTCTCCATTGAGCACCAGGTAGATTTGGGAAGACCAAAATGAGAAAATGGAGATCCCTGCAGGAAGAGTGGTATGAACACATCCCTAATGCAGGCATAGCTCAGCTCTACTTGTGGGAAGGCAGGCAGCAAGGAGGCAAAGTATTCACCAACTTTTGAAGGACAGAGACTTTCCAGGAAGCCAGGGGGAGGAGAGTCTCCTAGGTGGTGGAAACATCATCAAATGACTTGGCTCCTTCATTTCAGGGATGCACTGTTTGGACAAGTTTAAGACAGGTCTATGATGCTCCCTCCCTGCCCTGTTCCTCCCTGAGCCCACCTACCTTTCTTTCTGCCATAGCATCTGCCTCTGAGCTTTTTCCATCTCCATTTTTCTTTACCAATCCCTGCCTTTCTATAGGTGGGGTCAAAAGGAAAATGGATTGTATCCATACTTCTCCCTGAGAAGTATTTCCCAATCTCTGAGTTGAGGTGGGATAGGAGTTCCTAATGTCAGAAAAGAATATTAGAGGGAAATAGGATGGGATCTGGGGCCCCAAGGCAAGCTTGAAAAGCACATAACACTTTTTAAAATCCACAAGTGGGACTTTGGCAATACAAAAGTGAGCTTCCCTATAGAAGAGTTCTATCATTTACAGAAAGCCAGAGCAGAAGGTTGTCTCTTATCCCAGTCCTGGGACTCACAGGTCTACCCTCTGCTTTCTCCAAGAGGTTGATTTGGATCAGCTTTTGGAATCTAGCTCACATCCAGAGCCACCTGGTTAAGCAGCAGATGTCTTCCAGCAGTTCCCCAAAGCCCGGGACACCCAAGCTGGTATGGGCCCTCGGGATGTCCTCCTGCCTTATGCACTGTGGTCCCACTTACACTGGAAGGAAGGAGGCAGAGGGCACTCACGGCCACCACTGGAAGCTGTGAGCAGCATGGCCTCAGCATCTCCATCTGTAAAATGGGTTCTGGAGTAGAGGAGAGTTCTTGATATGACCTAGGAGATAGTGTTCCAAATATATCTGACTCTCGCAAGCCTAAATGCATGGTAGCTCAAAATAAGAGTCATACAGGATTGGAAGCAATTAAAGTTTAATTTTAACAAAAGCTCCAGCAAGCAAAAGTGTGTCAAGAAAAAATAGAGATGTATACTAACTCTATAATATAGGCAATTATGGTATATCTAGCCCTTGACCACTTTGCACCTAGTAAATCATTCCCTTCCCACACCATGGCTTAGCACATTTACACACACACACACACACACACACACAAAGCCACCATAGTTCAGAGTGGAAGACTTCATAAACCACCTCTGAATGTGTAGCTCAGTCATTCATGTCCCCAACACAACTTACACAGCCCAGCTGGCATCTGTGTCAGCTGCACTCCCCTGCTCAGAGAATGGCTCTGTAGTAGCACAGCTTGAAAGAAGCAGCTGGCTCCTCCTCCTGGCAGCACTGTGGTTGGAGCAGGCTTGGCCTCAGAACCTGCTCATCCCAACAAAGCACTCAGAGCTGTGCCTTCCATCACAGGTGTTAGCCTATAATACCCATTCATTAGCACAAAATCCCTCTAGTTAAACTAATAACTGAAAACACTTTGCTTAAGAGTAACAAAGGAAAGATATGCTTAAAGCTTGCTCAAGTTACATTAAACAAAGCATACTTTATAATCCAGTCCTTGTAAAAAGAAGACATAAGTCATGGCCATGGTCGGGTAAATGTGTCTGCAGAGACTGTCCCATGTTAGGAGTTGCAGGCAGGGTAGTTGGGACTGGAAGCACCACATATATGTTTGGGATAAGCCTGGGAAGTTGGAAGGACTTGGCCAGCTCTGGCAGGTAGAGCAGCAAGAACTGGTCAGAACTAGCCCCAACCCTTCAGCCCTGAGCCAGGCCTGCCTCTTGGTCTCATATTCCAGCGCTCTCAGGGGCCCATGCCAACCCTTGCTGTAGAAGGAAGGAAAAACAAGCTGCCATTTGAACATTCATTCATACTCCCTGGCTTCAGGCCCAGAGGAGAAAAAGGGAAGGCAGGGTCATGGTCTATCAGACCACCCTGATCTCTACTGACCCCAGCCTGCCTTTCCCCTCCCCACTTTATTTTTTTTCCAAGGGCTTAGTTGGGAACTTTTTCTCAGTTGCTCTTCCAGAGCCACCTTCCCTTTTTACAGGATTAATAACAAGCCAAAGAACTCATGGTAGTCCAAGCAAGGAGGTTTCACATTAGGCTCTGAAGGCCCCAGGGTGGAGGCAGAGCGGCTGGTTGGCAGGTGACATAAAGTTGTCTGTGCAGGATGATGACTGAAAACTTCTCAGTTGCTGCATTACAAGTTCCTTGCAGCAGCTGTACTGCATATCACCAACCTGTATTAGAATAGAGTGGCCATCTTCAAGCAGAACCATCATACATTCTAAGAAATTGGCAATTGAGTGCCAAAATGTTAGCATGAAGCAAGTTCAGGAAGGTCCAACCACCCAACTAAGGACCACTAATCCTACCATCTTAGGGACATCCATTTCCAACCTCAGTAAAGTTGTCATTAGTTTAACCATGCATTCCATCCTAACCTATCTGTTCTGAGGGATTCCGACACACCCCCCTGCTCCTCGTGCCCCGACAATGCTTGCCTTATGGTACCCTGTACCTGGTACCACACACTCGTACAAAGGAGAGGTGAAGGAGTTTAAAATGTATGCTCCCCAGTATTAAGCTCAGGGTTGCTTCCTCCTAAGCCAGACATCCCCCTGACCCCCCAGTCCTCTTGACTACAAGGGCTCCCATTGAGATAAAGATTCTCGCACTCTCAGAGACAACCCCCATTGGTCCAGTGAAGAGAACACATGTCCCATCTCAAGTGCATAGGGCATGGCCAAGTGTGGAAAGCCTAGCCTTTGGGCAGACTCTTTCCAGGGTTATGGCCAGAACATTTTCCAGAGGCCACAAGGGGAAAGGGTACCCCTTTGGGGTCAGAGTGCATCAGCTAAAGGGGCAAAACACAGAGCCTGGTCTGGGGCAAAGTTGATGTCTACCTGTGCTTTCTTTAGCAGATCAGATATAGGAGCACACCAACCGGGCATGAGCCTCTCCAGCTCTAAGGTGATGATGACCAAGGCCAGTGTGGAGCCCTTGAACTGCAGCAGCTGGTGGCCCGCCATACAGTGCTGCAGCTGCCTGGTCAGGGATGCGACGTGGAGGGAAGGATTCCTCTGAGGCAGCAGCTCCAACACATGGGGCCAGCTCAGGACCACCAGGGCATGGAACTGGAGACCATGGTTTTTAATGTTAGAACAGAAAACCCCATACTTTTCATATATCAATGACCAGCAGTGCAAACAATTTGAATTTCCATCAGGGAACATCAAATGTTGCCCAACCCTTTTCATTCCTATCCATGGCTCCATAAGGGGCTTGAGGCTTAATGCCCACTCTGTGGCCAAGCTGAGCTTCCACCCCAGAGACCAAAAAAAAAAAAAAAAAAAGAGTCTGCTTTGTGACATCATCGTTATGAGTGGAAAGTACCTAGATGACAATGTTTCCATTCTGAAAAATAGAAACATACTATTCAAGACCAAGGTAGCAGAAAAGTTACTTGTATCTGCTTATCATAAGAAACTCTGCAACTTGGCAACAGTGGCCAGTTTTCATAATGAAACAGCCCTTAGTAATTTAATCTTCATGCTTCATAACAAACCAAAACCCCATGAGATTTCCACATTGCATAATTTGCCTTACTAACAGAATCATATCCTTAAGGATGACCATCATTCCCCCAACTAAAACAAATACAAACTAATGTATGATATTTTTTTAAGTGCCAGATCAATATGGTCTAAAGCCTCAATAAGGATTGTGCGTAGGTGAATAAAGACAGCTAAGTGAATGTGTGTAAAGTGTAGCAAAAGCAGACAGATATTTATGTACAGTATTCATAGAATGGAAAGTTAAATATTTTTGCAGTGTGTATTTAAAAGAGAAACTCACCATAATAGTGCCGTCTAAAAATCTTTGTAAAGTTAATTTAATGTCCTTTAGAAGTGGGAGTCTGGTGGAACTGTGTTGGATTTAAGATACCTTTTCACTCTCCCGTACGTCGTGAGCCTTGTGGGTCACCTCACTGTGGTGCATGTGCAAGGGCGTGTGCACGCCTGTGCTTTGCCGTCCTATGTTGTAAACAGCTGTTCCAAAGGCACAAATGAGTTTAGGGTAGACTCTGTAAACGCCTCCTTACTCACTATAGTCAAGAAGTCCAGCGGCGTCCCAATATAGAGGTCCCAGTGCAGTCTGTCCAGAATAGCCAGCTCCATCCTTAGCAGCTCATTCGGGGAATAGTCAGAGCCATAGTGCTTTATGAAGTCTTTTACTTGTGGAATAAACTGTAAAAAGAAAATAAAGAGGCCAAAGCCCTACATCATGTCATAGTAGCTTTTGTTTTCTTATCCATGGGGACTGGGCATTCATGACCTTAGTGGAGTTGTCTTCCTGTGGCCTGCCACAGAAAATGCTTCTGAAAGAAATACTAAACCAGATCTTGGCTATCTGTCAAATCCTCAGGTAGTTATGTAGTGAACATTACATGGTCCCCCTCTGAAACCAGGTCTTGATCCCCCAACTGCATACTAGCTCATACCCAACGGTGCTTTGGAGGTTGGGGCTGTGCCATCTCCCCTGTTCAGCTGCAAGAACTCACCCAAAGCTTTCCAGGAGCCATGGGTTCTGGTTCTGCCTATCCCTATTCCTGATTCCTACCATGGGTACTGGGCATACAGAAAAAACTATGCTTTTGAGCTTCCTAGTCTGTACCAGACAGACACATTGATAAAACCTCCTATGGGTTTTTCAGCATCACAACTGCAAACTTCCTTCAACCTTGATTGAAGGTGGTTCAGTTCTGGAAAATCTATGGCTTTTCCCACAGAGGGACTAATGAGACTTGTCTATGAGTAAACATTCAAGTACTAAGTATATTAAAGGCTTGATCCTATGTTTTTAGATAGACAGAAGTATTACTATAACATCCAGAAAAAGGGTCACTTGATTTTTAAAAGCAACTTGGGCATTAATTCTATTCTAATAAACAGGAGTTTAAAACATTTTTATTGAAGGTTTGGAACTGGACACACAACTTCTTCCCTGCCTCATCAGACCCAGAGATCAGCTAAGGGTGACCCCTGTGGCAATGGCAGTGATTTCACCATCCCCCAAATGAGAAAAGTTGGAGGGAGGTAGGAAAGTTTGGAAAGGGTATTAGGAGATGATCTCCTCCTGAACATATGGCACAGTGAAATTCAGCCATTCAGGCATGCCTGAAGCACTCATGGGCCCTTGTACTTTACCCCCAGCACATGGCCCTCTCAGGGGTCCCAGAGTTCCCAAAGACCAGCTTCATTGACACAGCCAAGTCCTCAAGTCTCAGGCAGCTTTCTTAGACATAATTGCTTGGGGTGGATGTTAAGTCACATGGTTTGGGAGGCCTTTTTCCTTGCTCAACAGCAGATGCCCCTGTTGAGAGAGAGGTAGCATCTGGCATCAACCAGTGAGGCCATATGTATCTGTCAAGAGTTCAGGTCTCTAGGTTTGGTGGGCCAGGACAGTTCAGCTGTTCTACTTGTTCATTTGTGGGGTCTCAAAGTCTGACAAGCCAATGGAAGGGACAGCAGAGATGCTGGCAAGTTGGTGACTTTTCCAGAACATCCACCATACGTGAAGGGCACAGACCTATCATGAAACGGGAGTCCTCCAATGTTACACCCCTGTACCTGAAGTGCAGCCCAGTGTGGACTTCCAAGAATGCATACCTCCTGTTCTTCATTAACTTTTGCAGCAAGCCTCAAGGAAGTAATTGTGGCGCAATGTAGGTATTTCTCTTTTACCTGCGGTATGGAACAAACACATTTGAGCAGAATATGAATGCCAGAAACAAACTGAAAAGCATCTTTGTTTTTTTTTAATATACTTTTTTGAGACGGAGTCTCACTCTGTTGCTCAGACTGGAGTGCAGTGGCATGATCTTGGCTCACTGCAAACTCCACCTCCTGATTTTGAGTGATTCTCCTGCCACAGCCTCCTGAGTAGCTAGGACTACAGGCACGGGCCACCACGCCTGGCTAATTTTTGTATTTTTAGTAGAGACAGGGTTTCACCATATTGGCCAGGTTGGTCTCGAACTCCTGACTTCAGGTGATCCACCCCCCCCCCACCCCACCCTTTGACCTCCCAAAGTGCTGGGATTACAGGCATGAGCCATTGCGCCCAGCTATTTGTTTTAATAAGCTTTTTTCCATTTTTAAAAGGCTCCATTTCTCCACAAGACAGAATGTTAGTGCCATTTTTAGATCTGACCAATGAGGATGCTCCTGATTTCAGAACTGCAGATGACTGGGCAGTATTCCTTCATTTCGGGACTGACTGGAGGTGGGAAATACGGCACCTTCTCAGGGAACTCAGTCTCATCCTAGCCTCAAGCTGCCCTCGACAGGTCGAGACAAGCACATCCTACCTCATTACACAGGAAGCCCTTTCCCAGCTACTTCCTCTCACGCTCCCCAAGCCCTGACCCTGATGACCACATGACCCTGAGACAGCCAGTGTAGGATGTGGAGAGGTTCCAAAACCAGCTCTACCACTCGAAGCAAGTTAGTTTATACACCTTGGTTTGAGCCTCTGGAACCCCTCACCTCTCAAGCAGGAATGGGGAACAAAGGTTAGTTTCTTCTTTCACCATCTGCCACCGTCCCTCAGAGGCCTCCCTACCTTCACTGAAATCAGGAGGCGGCTGAAGATGGTGAGGGCCAGGTTAAAAGTGGATTGGGAGAAGTAAAAGATGTTCTGAAGCCGCAGGAGCCACAGCACGACTCCCTCGAAGGCATTGCAGATTTCATCCCGCTAGGAAGAAGAGCAGGTGGGGCGAGGAAGGTCGTTAGCGGCCACTCCTGGTCCCCCAGCAGCAGGAGCCTCCTCCTTAAGGTGCCGGGGGGCAGTGAGAAGTCCCTTCCCCTGCAGGCCCGCTGGGAGTAAGCGCCCAGCTGGCGCAGCGGCTCACCCATCACCCCCACCCCGTGCGCCCGCTTTTCGTCGTAGGCCGAGTTCCTTGATTCAAACAGGCCCTCTTCCGAAGGCCCTGCTATCAAGACGCCCTCTTAGAGAGAAGCTGGTGGGTCCAGCCTCGTGCCTCTCGTGAGGGGCCACACCTGGGGAAGCGCCTGGCCTCCAGGTGCAGAACATCGGAGCGCTGGTGCAGGTGGAGGCCACCTCCGCCTGCCGTGTGCGCGCAAGGAGGGCCACGCTGCGGGGACGGGTACCTGGGGTTTGCCGCCCCGCCACAGGCGCGCCTCGCGGTCCTGGGCCAGCTGCAAGTGGCAGAGCAGCCGGCGCTCGTCGAGGACGCCTTCCAGGTTGCGCGGCTTGGGGGACTGTGGAGCGGGCCGCGGAGCTTGCTCTGGGGCGGCTGCGGGGACCGGGTCTGTGGTTCTCCCGGCCGGGGCCGTATTACGCCGGGGCCGCAGGCGGACTGTCGCGGACGTAGCGTGGAGGGAAGCCGCTCCGGGCTGGCTGGTCCCAGGGCACCTGCTCCGGGTGCTCGGGGGCAGAGGGGCCACCCCCGGAGACCGCGGGAGAGGAACGCCCAGGGCTGCTTCCTCCAGACGGGCGCCTGGACGCCCGCCTGGGCTCTGGACTGCGCTGACTTCTGAGCTCGACGGTTGCGGCGGGAACCGAGCGCCCGAGGCCATGTCGTGAGCGGGATTCTAAGTCTGAGTCGCTGCTTAACCCGGCATTTTATAACCCAGCGCCCACAACACTGCAGCCTGGGGCGCCGCCGGGGGAGGCGGGGAGGCGGGCTCGGCGAGCCCCACCCACAACGCTCCCGGTGGAGCTACCCCTCGCGCACCCGGCCGCGCTTCCTGGGCACTCGCCCCGCAGGTGCGCGGCGCGCTCCCAGGACACGGCAGGACTGGGCGCGCACAGGCGGGTGGCGGACCCCCACCCTTCCCTCCATCCCTGCTGCTGCCTACCGCACGCCTCTTCCCCCCTGCCGGCCGTGCTCCCTGCGCAGAGCCCCCAGCCGCGGGTGGGGCGGCTGGAGACTGCGCTCGCCTTGGGCCGGGACTCCCGGCCGCAGACCCTGGGTCTTACCTCATATTACACACCTGGGGACATAAGACCAGGCAAAGGAACAGCGAGAGCGCCCTCCTCAGACAGGCTTGAAATGGAATTCCAGACGCGCTGTGTGACCTCATGCGTGTGTCGTGACCTCTCAGAGCCTTGGCTACCTCTTCTCCAAAAAAAAAAAAAAAAGTGATAATACTTCCCTCACAAGGTGATTCATTCATTCATATATATATATATATATAAAATATTTGTTTATGTATCTATACATACATATATAGCTATAAACGTATAATAAGGAAAATCATACAAATCATATATATGTATATATACACACACATAAATTTTAGGGGTGGGTCTTGCTCTGTTGCCCAGGCTGGAGTGCCGTGGCTATTCTCAGGTGTCATCACAGCACACTACAACCTCAAACTCCTGGGCCCAAGCTACCCTCAACTTCAGCCTCCCAAGTAGCTGAGACAGGTGCACACCACCATGCCTGGGTCCTAAGTTATATTTTGTTTAAAAAATTCATTACATTAAATGCATATTAAAAATATATGGGAATACCAGAAGGACAAGAAAGAGAGGAACAGAAGAAATATGTGGAACAATAACGACTGAGAATGAATATTCCCAAATTAATGCCAAACACCAAACCACAATCTAGGAAGCTCTGAGAACATTAAGAAAGATAAATGCCAAGAACTACACCTAGACATTCCTATTTAAACTGTAGAAAATCAAAAGAAACTATCAACAGAGTCAGCAGACAACCTACAGAATGGGAGAAAAGTATTAGCAAATTACGCATTTGACAAAGGTCATAATATCCAGAATCTGTAAGGAACTTAATTAAACAAGCAAAAAGATATGAACAGACTTCTCAAAGGAAGATATACAAGCGGTCAACAAACATGAAAAGATGCTCCACATCACTAATAATCAGTAATGCATCTCACACCAATCAGAATGGCTACTATTAAAAAGTTAAAAAACAGCAGATGCTGGTGAGGCTGCAGAGAAGAAAAGGGAATGCTCATACACTGCTGGTGGTAATGCAAATTAATTCAGTCACTGTGGAAAGCAGTTTGGAGATTTCTCAAACAACTTAAAACAGTACTATTCAACCCAGCGGTCCCTTTACTGGGTATATACCCAAAAGGAAAATAAATTGTTCTACCATAAAGACACATATATTTGCATGTTCATCACAGTACTTGTCACAGTAGCAAAGACATGGAGTCAACCTAGGTGCCCTTCAGTGGTGGACTGGATAAAGAAAATGTGGTACATATACAACATGGAATACTATGTAGCCATCAAAAAGAATGAAATCATGTCCTTTGCAGCAAACATGGATGTAGTTGGAAGCTATTATCCCAAGCAAATTAACACAGGAACAGAAAATCATATACTACATGTTCTTACTTATAAGTGAGCATTGAGTATACATGAATGTAAAGATGGCAATAGTAGACACTGGAGGCTACCAGAGCAGGGAGGGAGGGAGGGGACAAGGGTTGAATAACTATGGGGTACCGTGCTCAGTACCTGGGTAACAGGATCATTCATACCTCAAGTCTCAGCATCACGCAATATGCCAGAATCTAAAATAAAATTCGAAAAAAACCTGCAGAAAATCAAGATTAAAAAAAAAATTCAAAAGAAGCTGGCCTGTAATCTCAGCACTTTGGGAGGCTGAGGTGGGAGGATCACTTGAGGTCAGGAGTTAAGACCAGCCTGGCCAACATGGTGAAACCCCGTCTCTACTAAAAGTACAAAATTAGCCAGGTGTGGCATAGTCCCAGCTATTCAGGAGGCTGAGGCACAAGAATCACTTGAATCCAAGAGGAGGAGATTGCAGTAAACTGAGATCATGCCACTGCACTCCATCCTGGGTGACAGAGGGAGACTCCATCTCAAAAAAAAAGAAAAGGAAGGAAAGAAAGAAAGAGCGAGCAAAGCCAGGAGCAGGAGCAGGGTAGGGTGAGGTGGGAATAAGATAAGGTGGGATAAGGATAAGAATCACATTGGACTTGTCTTCGGAAATCATACAAGCAAGAAGAGTGGAGTGAAGTATTTAAAGTTTTGAGAGAAAACTCCACCAGCCTAGAATTCTGTATTCAACAAAATTATCCTTCAGAAGTGAAAGAGAAATAGTTTTACAAACAAAACTGAAGGAATTTCTCACCAGTAGACCTGCTTTGCAAGAAATATTAAAAGAAATTTTTCAGAGAGAAGGAAAATGATGTAGGTCATAAATTTCGAGCTACATGAAGAACAAATGTTAAGGAATAATTGAAAGTAAAATAAAACTTTTGTTTTTCTTATTCCTAATTGGTCTAATAATCATTTATTCAAAATCAATAATGTATTTGATGATTATAGGTTATGGATAAGTTAAATGAATGACAACAATGATACCAGGCATGGGAGGGAAGAATTAAGAATACTTTGTTGTAAGGTACCTGTGCTGCCTGGAAAGCAGTATAATGTTACTTGAAAGTGGACTTGAATTAGTTATAAATGTATATTGCAAACTGTAGGACAACCAGCAAAAAAAGTTTTAAACAAAGTATGATTTGTATGCACTAAGAAAGGAGAGAAAACGGAATCATATAAAATGCTAGTAACACCAATGGTAGCTTGAATCCACAGGAAACAAGGAAGAACAGGAAATAGTCAATAAGAAGATTAATATTGGCCGGGCGCGGTGGCTCAAGCCTGTAATCCCAGCACTGTGGGAGGCCGAGACGGGCGGATCACGAGGTCAGGAGATCGAGACCATCCTGGCTGACACGGTGAAACCCCGTCTCTACTAAAAAAATACAAAAAACTAGCCGGGCGAGGTGGCGGGCGCCTGTAGTCCCAGCTACTCGGGAGGCTGAGGCAGGAGAATGGCGTGAACCCGGGAGGCGGAGCTTGCAGTGAGCTGAGATCCGGCCACTGCACCCCAGCCAGGGGGAAAAAAGGAAACCCCCTCTGAAAAAAAAAAAAAAAAAAAAAAAAAAAAAAAAGAAGATTAATATTACAAACTCTATAAATACAAACTTGGCTCTATTTTCTTCTCTCGGCTACTTTAGAAGATTTAAAATACTTAAAATTTTATGACAAAGTATTGTTTGGTTTATAACATGTAAGTATAATCTGTATAATAATAGCACAAAAAGAGGAGGAGGGAACAGAAGTAAATGGGAGTTACATTTTTTTTCTTTTCTTTTCTTTTTTTTTTTTTTTTTTGAGATGGAGTTTCACTCTTGTTGCCCAGGCTGGAGTGCAATGGCGCGATCTCGGCTCACCGCAACCTCCGCCTCCCAGGTTCAAGCGATTCTCCTGCCTCAGTCTCCCTAGAAGCTGGGATTACAGGCATGTGCCACCACGCCCAGCTAATTTTGTATTTTTTAATAGAGACGGGGTTTCTCCACGTTGGTCAGGCTGGTCTCGAACTCCCGACCTCAGGTGATCCGCCCGCCTTGGCCTCCTAAAGTGCTGGGATTACAGGTGGCCAGGAGTTACATTTATATATGTCACTGGAATTCAATTATTATAAATCAGAAGTATTATAGATTCTGATAAGATCTATATCGGAAGCCTTAGAAGTTTTTTTTTTTTTTTTTTTTTTGAGACGGAGTCTCGCTCTGTCACCCAGGCTGGAGTGCAGTCATTGCAACCTCTGCCTCCTGGGTTCAAGCAATTCTCCTGCCTCAGCCTCCCAAGTAGCTGGGACTACAGGTGCCCGTCACCATGCCCAGCTAATTTTTGTATTTTTGATAGGGACAGGGTTTCACCATATTGGCCAAGCTGGTCTCAGACTCCTGACTTTGTGATACGCCTGCCTTGGCCTCCCAAAGTGTTGGGATTACAGGTGTGATCCACCGTGACCAGCCTTTTTTGTTTGTTTGTTTATTTGAGACAAAGTCTTGCTCTGTTGCCCAGGCTGGAGTTCTATGGCGCGATCTTGGATCACTGCAACCTCTGCCTCCTGGGTTCAAGCGATTCTCCTGCTGCAGCCTCCTGAGTAGCTGGGATTACAGGTGTACGCCACTGTGTCCAGCTAATTTTTATATTATTCATAGAAACGGGGTTTTCCCATGTTGGTCAGGCTGGTCTCGAACTCCTGACCTCAAGTGATTCGCCTGCGTCAGCCTCCCAAAGTGCTGGGATTACAGGCATGAGCCACTGGGCCCACCAAGGAAATAACTTTAAAAAATAGTAAACCAGGCCGGGTGCGGTGGCTCAAGCCTGTAATCCCAGCACTTTGGGAGGCCGAGACGGGCGGATCATGAGGTCAGGAGATCGAGACCATCCTGGCTAACACGGTGAAACCCCGTCTCTACTAAAAAATACAAAAAACTAGCCGGGCGAGGTGGCGGGCGCCTGTAGTCCAGGCTACTCGGGAGGCTGAGGCAGGAGAATGGCGGGAACCCGGGAGGCGGAGCTTGCAGTGAGCTGAGATCCGGCCACTGCACTCCAGCCTGGGCGACGGAGCGAGACTCCGTCTCAAAAAAAAAAAAAAAATAGCAAACCAATAATTAAAGAAATTCAAATGTTAAACTATAAAAGATTCACGTAACGAAAAACCAGTGAAGGAGGAACAGAAGAACAGAAAGACAATACGACGTATTAAAAAACAAAAAGCAGGCTGGGCATGGTGGCTCACGCCTGCAATCTTAGCACTTTGGGAGGCTGAGGAGGGAGAACTGCTTGAGCCCAGGTGTTTGATACCAGCCTGGGCAGCATAGAGAGATCCCGTCTCTATCAAAAAAAAAAAAAAAAAAAAAAAAGCAGGGCATGATGGCGCACGCCTGTGGGCCCAGCCACTCAGGAAGCTGAGGCAGGAGGATGGCTTGAGCCCATGAAGTTGAGGCTGCAGTGAGCCACGTTTGTATCATTGCACTCCAGCCTGGGTGACAGAGTGAGACCCCATCTCAAAAAAGGAAGGAAGAAAGGAGGGAAGGAGGGAGGGAGGGAGGCAGGGAGGGAAGGAAGGAAGGAAGGAGGGGAGGAAAGAAGGAAGGGAGGGAGGGAGGGAAAGGGGCAGGGAGGAAGGAAGGGAAAACAAAAAGAAAAATGGGATACTTACATCTAATATTATCAATAATAACGTTAAATGTGAATGGGCTAAACAATTGTATTAAGTCTGCTAGGGCTGCGTAATGGACTGAATGTTTATGTCCCTCCCAAATTCGTATTTTTTTTTTCTTGTTTGTTTTTTGTTTTTGAGACGGAGTCTCGTTCTGTCGTCCAAGCTGGAGTACAGTGACGCCATCTCGGCTCACTGAAAGCTCTGCTTCTTGGCTTCAAGAGAGTCTCCTGCCTCAGCCTCTCGAGTAGTTGGGTCTACAGGCACGTGCCGCCACGACCGGCTAATTTTTGTATTTTTAGTCGAGACAGGGTTTAGCCA
This sequence comes from Papio anubis, assembly GCF_008728515.1. Lineage (NCBI taxonomy): Eukaryota > Metazoa > Chordata > Mammalia > Primates > Cercopithecidae > Papio > Papio anubis. The sequence goes on along the minus strand of NC_044980.1, from coordinate 125,503,011 downwards.
TGTTGGCCAGGCTGGTCTTGAACTCCTAACCTCAAGTGTTCCTCCTGTCTTAGCCTCCCAAAGTGCTGGGATTATAGCACTGAACTATCATACCCTGTTGCAAATTCATATTTTGAAACCCTAACCTGCAATGTGATGGTATTTGGAGATGAGACCTTTGGGAGGAAGTTGGGGCTCTCAGACGTCATGAAGGTGGGACCTTTGTGATGAAATTAGTGCCCTTCTAAGAAGAACTTGCTCCCTATCCTCAGCTTATTCTGTGAGGCAAGTATCACCCTGATGCTCTAACCGAGAGAGACAGAGAGCAAGACAGAAAAGAAAACAAGGTTGGTTTTAACATCTAAAAATCAATATGTATCTGATAAAGGACATAAACACATTTTATCAGAAAAAGCATTTGACAAAATCACACACTTTTTCATAATAAAAAACACTCCACAAACTAGAAAATTTTCCGGTGTAAAGCGCATTTATGAAAAACCTGCAGATAACATCAGACTTAATAGTAAATGATCAAATGCTTTCCACCTGAAATCATCAATAAGACAAGAATGTCTGTGTTCACCAGTTCTGTTCAACAATGTACAGGAGAGTCTAGCCAGGGCAATTAGGCGAGAAAAAGAAAGAAAAAGCATCCAGGTTGGAAAGAAATCATATCGTCTTTATTTGCAGATGATATGATTTTCTATATAGAAAATCTTAAGGAATCCACTAAAAAAAAAGTTTAGGAAAGTTGCAGAGTGCAAGATCACTGTACTATAAAAGTCAATTTTATTTCTGTACACTATAATGAATAATCTGAAAATGAAATTAAAAAAACAGTTTCATTTACAACAGCATAAAAATAATAAAATATTTGTTACAAAAATTAGCCGGATATGGTGGCACGTGCCTGTAATCCCAGCTACTCGGGAGGATGAGGCAGGAGAATCGCTTGAACTCGGCGGGGAGGTGGAGGTTGCAGTGAGCCGAGACTGTGCCATTGCACTCCAGCCTGGGCCACAGATTGAGACTCCATCTCAAAAAACAAACAAAAAATAAAATATTTGGGAAAAATATTAATATAATGAAAAAATGTAAAATGTATACATTGAAAACTACAAAACATCACTAAAAGAAATTAAAGAAAACCTAAATAAATGGAAAGACATTCTGTGTTCATGGGTAGGAAGACTTAAATTGTTAAAATGGTAATACTCTCCAATTTAATCTATATATTTTGCATAATCCCTGTTAAAATTCCAGCTGTCTTTTTGCAGATATCGACAAAGTCTTCCTGAAATTCTTAAAGAAATTCAAGGGATTCAAAATGGCCAAAACAATCTTGAAAAAGAAGAAAGTTGGAGGCCCCACCCTATCTAATTTCAAAACTTACTACAAACATAAAGTAGTCAAGACAGTGTGGTATTGGTTTTAGGATGGACTATACATCAATGGACTAGAATTGAGGGTCTAGAAACCAATGCTTGCATTAATGATCAGTTTAACAAAGGTGCCAGTTCAATGGGGTAAAGAATAGTTTTTTCAGACAAGATCAGGCTCATTCAGGGTGGTATGGCTATAGACAAGAATAGTCTTTTCAGCAAATGGTTCTGGGACAGCTGGATATTCACATACAGAAGAATGAATTTGAATCCCTCCATCACGCTGTATACAAAAAGTAACTCAAAATAGGGCCAGGCACGGTGGCTCATGCCTGTAATCCCAGCACTTTGGGAGGCTGAGGTGGGAGGATCACCTGTGGTCGGGAATTTGAGACCAGACTGACCAACATGGAGAAACTATCTCTACAAAAATACAAAATTAGCCTGCTGTGGTGGCTCATGCCTGTAATCCCAGCTACTCAGGAGGCTGAGGCAGGAGAATCGCTTGAACCCAGGAAGCAGAGGTTGCCGTGAGCTGAGATCGCGCCACTGCTCTCCAGCTTGGGTGACAGAACGAGACTCTGTCTCATAAACAAAAAACAAACAAACAACACCAAAAAAAACCCCACAAAATAGATTATAGACCTGAATGTGACAGCTAAAACTATAAAACTCTAGGTAAATCTTCATGATCTTGGGTTAGGAAATGGTTTCTTACATATGTACCAAAAGCATAGTGACAAAAGAAAAAATACGTAAATTGGACTTGATCAAAATTTAAAACTCTTGTGCTTCAAAGGACGATACCAATAAAGTAAAAAGAAAACCCACAGAATGGGGGAAAATATTTGCATGTCATATACTTGAAAAGGGCTTTGCATTCAGAATATATAGAGAACTCTTACAACTTAATAATGAAAAGACAAATAAAATGGTCAAAGGATTTGAATGAACATTTCTCCAAAGAAGTTATACAAACTGCAAAAGCACATGAAAAAAATGCTCAACATCATTTATGATCAGGGAAATGAAAATAAATAAAAACTCCAGCATGATACTACTTTACACAAAAGTGAGTGTTGGCAAGGATGTGGAGAAATTGTAAACCTTACATGTTACTGGTGGGAATTTAAAATGGTGCACTACTGTGGAAAACAACTTGGCAGTTCCTCGAAATGTTAAACATTAGCATTACCAAATGATCCAGCAATCCTACTTCTAGATGTGTAACCAAGAGGAAGGAAAACATAGGTTCATACAAAAACTTGTAGCAGCATTATTCATGATAGGCAAAAGGTAGAAACAAACCAAATATCCATCAATGACAAATAGGTAAAAAACATGTTATAGCCATACAATGGAATATTATTCAGCCATAAAAAGTAACAAATTGCTGATATATGCTACAATAGGGATAAAGTTTGAAAACATTGTAAGTGAAAGAAGTTACTCACAAAAGGTTGCATATTGTGTAATTTCATTTATATGAAATGTCCAGAATAGGCAAATCCATAGAGATAGAAAGTAGATTGGTGGTTGTCTAGGTCTGGGATGTTGGCAGTGGGGTGGGAGGAGGGTTGCAGAGAGCAAGGGGGAGTGGCTTATGAGTGTAGAGTGTCTTTTTGAAATGATAAAAATGTTCTAGGTTATGGATGCACAACTCCATATATAGTAGGAACTATTGACTTGTACAATTTAAATTGGTGAATTGTATGGTATGGTGTGTAAATTATATCTCAGTAAAGCTTGTATGTGTGTACATATATAAAATATTGAATGGTGATAGGTACTATGGAGAAATATAAAGTAGGCAGGGAAAAAAAGAAGAGTTGGGGCTGAAGGTTGGAGTTTTAAATAAGGAAATCATATTTGGATTCACTGGGATTATGTGAACAAAGACTTTCTGGAGGAGGTGAGTGGGTCAGGTGGTTATTTAGGGAAAGAACTTTCTAGGCTGCCTGGGTTTGGACCTGGGCTCTGTCATTGTTTGAATGTATGACCTTGGAAAAGTTATTTAATGGTCCTGTGCTGCCATTACTTTATCTGTAAAATAATAATAAATAGTATCTATTTCAAAAGGTTATTGTGTGGATTAAATGAATTTAAAAAAGAAAGCATGTAGAACAGTACACTGGCACTATGTAAAATGCCTTATCATTATTTTCATCAGTTCCTACTGCAAGCTCACAGCCCTTGCATGCTAAGATGGAAGCACGACGGGAATGTTGGATGATACAAGGAGGCCAGGTGGGGCTGGTGCAGAAGAAGCAAGAGGGAGGATTGTAGGGCTTGTGGCTTTAGCTTTGTAAGATGGGAAATCAATGGAGGGTTTTGAGCAGAGAAAAGAGAAGATCTGATTCATGTTTTAGCACCAGCACTCTGGCTCTTGTCCAGCACACTGAAAGGGGACAAGGACACAATCAAGGAAACCAGTTCTAAGCGACTGTTGTAATGCATGTGAGAGACGATGGTGGTGGGAGAAGTGGCCAAATGGTTCCACTACGAAGACAGATACAACAGGCTGTATTTAAAGATACAATATTCATACACATGAAAGAGCTTGCAGTTTTGACCTGAGCAGTTGTCGGAATTAAGCTCCTACATATTGAGACGAAGGAAGTTTGGGAAGAATGAGAGGGAGCCCTTTTTAATTTTTTAATGGGGGTGGAGTGGGGTAGTGGGACGACTGATGGGGGATCAAGATTTCAATTCTGGACATGACTAACTTGAAATGCCCATTACACATTCAAGTGGACTGGAAAGAGGATGGACGGATCATTGGTTCTTTGACCAACACGTATAAAAATCCCACTCTGTGCCAGGCTCTGTGTAGGCTCTGGAGATACATGTGAAAATACTAAACAACCTCCATAAGAGCTCACTTTCTAATGGTAAGACCGGTCATGAGGAAGTTAGCAATCAAGCGAGGTCAGGTAGGTGAGGTCTTTTAACTCTTCGGATGAGAGAAAATGTGCAATTGCTATTACTGATTTTAACATTCCGGGTATTGCAACGACCAGCAGACGGGCCTAAGAGCTGCTACTCCTCCCAACCCGGGGCTGCCAGGTTATCTCCGCCTCAGTGCGGGCCACATTTCTAGCGCAGCAGAATGGCAGCATTGCGCACGCGCGGCCTCTGTCTGGAGTCCTAGGAGATGGACTCGGAAAGCCTCCGCGCAGGCGTAATTCAAGGGCCATGAGAGTCTGAGACTGGGCTTGGGGCGGGGCGAGCTCGGAATGCGGCTGCGCACTGGGCGCTCTCGCCCGGGAAGCCGCAGTCTCGAGGGCGCTAACGAGGTGCTTCGACAGTCTCTGGCCAGCCTTTCTGCGCACCCGGTGTCGTTGCGCTGTACCCCGGGCGGGGACGTCCGCCGGGCACGGGAGGGAGCCAAGATGCCGGTGAGGAGAGTCGCTTCGCCTCTGGGGTTTCTTCTCATCCTCGCGGCCTGGCCCGGGGGCGCGGCCGTTGCCATGGAGGCGCGGAGCAGGCTGGCTGCCTGGGTGGGGCGGGGCAGGCTCGGCCGTGCGGCGGAGGTGGTTGGAGAGCCTGGCTAGTCAGCCCCGGGGCCGCGGACGTCCGGCCGGCCTCGAGAGGGGCCTGGGGCAGGCCCTGCTGCCCTCGTCGCTGCTGCGTCCCGTGGGGCCTGCGCCGCTTATCAAAGAGGCGCTGTGCTGGAGGTTGCTCTCTGGCTCGCAGCCCTGCCTGCTGAGCGGGGCGTCTGGGGGTGGCCACGGAGGGTCTCTTTGGATGCTCCACAGCTCGTTAGGCCTTTGCGCCTCGGAGCAAGCTCAGGGAGGCAGCGGAGCGAAGGCTGCCTGCCCCTATTCCGAGCCCCAGACTCCGACTCTCCTAGCCTGGAGCTGTCATTTCTCTTGTGGCGCTTTAGCTTATGATGCAGAATGAAACCTGTAGGTGTCTTTGTGTGTGTGGCGGTGTTGTTTATCTTCCAGGATTTCACAGATTGTTATCGTGAACTTAATAATGGGGCCTTGTAAGACCCCTTGTTAGGGGTCATGGAGGAAAATTGAGCCATGGCCGCTTATTTAGTGGTTGTGAAGCCTGGCATAATTATTTAATCTGTCTGGGTCCTTAGTGCCCAAGTAAACTTTACCTCATGGGTTTGTTATCCGCGTGAAATAATGCACAGGAGACTAGAAGGACAGTGCTTGACATTTAAGATTAAACGCTCTATATTTGTACCTGTTCACTGCTTTCAAGTTTTTAATTCAATAAATATTGGGCGCCAACCACGTGCTAGGCCTTGAAGATACAACACTGAGCAAAACCAGTCAGGTTCTTGAACCTGGAAAGAGAGAGGCTTGCCTTCTTGGGCAGAGGTGAAAATCATACGTATTTGCAGAAATAAGACACAAAACCTTAATGAATGAAGTGGGTGGGTGTCCTACAATAGAGAGAAGTAGATTCTGGTGAATTGGAAAATATTGCCATGTAAGATTGATGGTCTGCAGATGATAACAGGTCATTTTTTTTTTCCTCCCAAGAAGAGACTTTAGAAATCATTTTTGTGAAATTTCTTAATTTTAGCAACTAATTCAGAAGCTCTTTAAATACTATGAACCAAACAAAAGAAATTTGTGGGCTGAATTCAGCCTCTTGACTACCTGTTTGCAACCTCCAGTGCAGACAGAAAGACGTTAATCAAATAAGGAACAAGCAAAAGTAAAATTTGTGTCCAGGAAGGGGAGAGCAGGTGCTTTCTGAGCCTATAAGAGTATTTGACCTAGTCAGGAAGTCTTCCCAGGTGAAGTGGCTGTTGAGTTCTGAAGGATAAGTAGATGTTAGCTAAATGAAGAGGCCACTGAAGATGGTTCTAGGTGGAAGAAACAGCACATGGAAAGGCCAGTGGTGAGGAGCCTGGTGACAAGAAAAGGCCAAGAAGCTCAGTGTGGCTGTGGCATGGATGAGCCAGGCAGAATATCTTGTGAAATAAGCCCAGAGAAGCAGACATGGGTGGAAGCCAGACCTTACAGACCACCTTAAGGATTCTGGTTTTTGTCCTGAGATCTATGGGAAACCACTGAAGAATTTTTAAGTAGGAGAGTGACATGATTAGATTTGTGTTGACACTGACTGCTATTTGGAGAATAGGCAGTAGGGCAATCTAATTAGATTCAGGAATATAGTTAGGAGGCAGTAATCCAGGGCCAAGATGATGGTAATTTAGACTAGTGTGATGAAGGCAGAGATAGATAGAAGTGTACTGTACTGATATAATCTGTTACTTGTCAGTGACAATGTCAAAGTCAATGACAATGGCTTATATTTGTTTCTCTTTAATGCTTAGAAGAGAATCTGAAACAGTAGGAATTTAACAAGTATCTGTTCAACTAAACTGTCCTTTTCACTTCAATAATAGGATTGTGTTTCATTATATTTTCT